>NC_092356.1:3296273-3447322 GCF_963676685.1 Mytilus edulis
TTAGACCCGCGAGCCCCCTTAAAAGTATTTTTCTTCATTTTTGGTCACTTTCAGTTATTGTGAGATTAATCTAGTTTTAAAACAGGGGCTTGTCATCTGGATTGTACTGCTGTTCATAGACTGTAAAAGCTCATCATAGTTACCTCAATAGAATAAAAATAAGTTTATGTCACTGCCAAAAGAGTTCTGATTTACAGTACTACAGAGCAAGCTATTGCATGTATATTTGACAAAGTGCATAGTAAAATTCTTACCCTTAGTGGCACAGGCGCTTGGGTATAATATGATACATATTTTTTTTTAAAGTTTTTTTTTGTTGTTTAAATTATTCAATTTTCTATATTTATAATACGTATCTATCACTTCTGTGCATGTCTCAATTAGTTTCGAGTGATTTAAAGGACTAAGTGAAAATACCAAATTTTACTATCCATACTAAGAAACAAAAAGGCAACCAACTCAACCCTATTTTCTGCTATCTATAAATACATAAATAGACCTACCTGTATTCCCCAATTTTTCTGGAAATTGTGTCTTCCTTGCCGTCAGATCACAGGCATTGTTTATATTTATCAAACTGGTACTGTTCGTAACATTTTTAGTCCATCTCAAGCATATAATAAAAAGATTTTAACTATTTTGAGAACTTTCAAATTTATGTGCCCGGAAGTTGACTGTTTTTCCCGATGTTTTATTTAAGGGAAATAATTTTTTCCTGGACTTTTTCGGAACATCTCTGCAAGTATGTATGAAAATGATAAAGTGATACGATGTTTTGGAAAAACTTGGCAAAGATGGTCATGCAGTCCTTGAAAGGGAAAGAATTTCCCAAAAAGATTCTGTGCAGGTTATGTGTGATAACTGCAATGCATATTAACCAAAAAAGCTATGTCAAGACACAGAGCCACATGCCAGGGAGTATCATCAAAACAGATAAATGCCATTCCAGCACAATTGATTATCAAAGATAATGATGTATCTGAAAGTTTTGTCAAAAACATCTTGACAAAATTTACCAAAGATGACATTGGTAAAATCTGACAATCTGATAATTTGGTAAAAAAAGTTGGAGGTATATTCTGTGGTCGAAAAATATAACAAAAGAAGACCAATTATCCCAAGTCAGAAAGAGTGTGATGAACGACATGAGGAGGTTAGCTGAAACATACAACTTTTTTAAAGAAGAAGTCAAGAAGGATCACTCGTTACTAATAAACACTGCTGCTGATATGTTTAATAGATTTGTTTTCAAAGATCTGCAAGAGGCAGTATGTAATTATACGGAAGTAGGTGATTCATATGGAGATACATCTTTTAAGTTAAAACATGGTCTTAAATATGCATTATATTATGTTTTAAAAAAAGTCAGCAGAGATTTTGAGGGTAGAACATCTCAGTAAATTTGCAGACGATAAAGCAGAGGAGGTCACAACATTTTTGCATATTTTTGAAACCACCAAAAAATTAATAATTTTCAAATGCTTTATTCAATAAAAGAAAAAATCGTCAGGTTAATTTGAGAAAGCCACATCGAATAACAGATGATAATTTATTCACCATCAGACAATTCACCATTGAAAGAATTAAAAATATAGTAGAAATGTACAAAGAATATAAAATCTGGACACGATCAGACTTCATTAAATTGAGGAATCTTGTGGTATGTCGCTTGACAATGTGCAATGGACGACGTGGTGGAGAAGCATGCGGACATCTTAGATCAGAGTTCAAAGATGCTGTTGAAGACAATTGGATTAATAAAAAATGGAAGAATGATCCATATGTGCTTTTCCAAGTATTGAAGAATGTCTACAAGGCTGGCAAAGGGATAAAAATACTGGTACCAGTTTTGTTCACTTTAGAAACATTGGCAGCAACTATTTTATTAGATGATGATGACCTTAGGCAGCAAGCTGAAGTTTTATCTAATAACAGGTATGTTTTTGCAAACACTCATAATTCCTTGGAATATGTAAACGGCTACTGAGGTATGCAACTTGTTGCAAGTGATGCTGGTATAAGAGAAGATGAGGCAAAGAAGATCAATGACACCTTAATTCGACATTTTACCAGCACTGAAATGGCTGCAAAGGACATACCAGAGAACGAGCGACAATATTTCTATACACATATTTGTAATTCCGAAGAAATGAACAAACAGACATATCAAGCTCCTATAGCTGTTATGGAGATCGTGAAAGTTGTCAAACACATGAAAGTCACACAGGATAGCGTTGTCACCAACCTGTGTGCCTCCAGATAATGTCCTTCTTCATGTTATTCCAATTGGTAATCACGGAACAATCACACAGGATAATGTTTTGTCACCACCATGTTTGCTTCAGTATTTACAGTGCTTTCTTTGTATTTTTCCTATTGGTCAACACACAGTCAGTCACACAGGATAATGGTATGTCACCAACATGTATCCCTCCAGATAATATCTTTCTACATAATCTTCCAATTTGTCATCACACAGACAGTCACATAGGATAAAGTTTTGTCAAATAAAGTAACATGTATGCCTTCAATATGTGTTTAAAAAGCAAAATCTGCAGATAATGTCTTTTTCTTCATCTGATTTAAATTTTCAACACAGTCAGTCACACAGGAAAATTTTTATCACCAACATGTATGCCTCCATATAACATCTTTCTTAAGTTATATCCCTCCGATTTGTCATCACACAAACAGTTACACAGTATAGTGGTTTGTCATCAACATGTATGCCTCCAGTTTATGTCCTGATAATGTCTTTCTTCATTTTGAATCAATTTGTCAGCACACAGACAGTCACCAAGGATAGGGGTTTGTCACCAACGGAATCCCAAATCCTCTCCTAACCTGACACAGTGGTATAACTGTACAAAATAAAGTAACATGTTTGCCTTCAATAAGTGTTTAAAAAGCAAAATCTGCAGATAATGTCTTTTTCTTCATCTGATTTAAATTTTCACCACAACTTACTGACCAGACAGTCACACTGCATGATTTTTTTGTTATATATATTATAAATAAGAAAAACGACAAGGCAACTTTATCTTCAACTGTAAGCAACCAATTAGATACTTGACCAGGAGAGTGTTGCATATTTTGCAACAAATACTGCCTAAAGCTTAGTAGGCACATACAACTGGTACATAAAGAAGAAGACAGAGTAAAGGCAGTCCTAAAGGTCTCTCCAAGAACAAAAATAAAATATTTTCATAATTTAAGAAGGAGCTAGGGCATGTAGGGAATTCATTTAAACAACATGGAAAAACTTGGCAAAGATAGTCATGCTGTCCTTGCAAGGGAAAGAGTTTCCAAAATATTTTCTGTGCAGGTTATGTGTGATAACTGCAATGCCATATTAACCAAAAAGCTATGTCAAGACACAGAGCTGCATGCCAGGAAGGATCATCAAAACAGATAAATGCCATTCCAGCCCAATTTTTGATCAAAGATAATGATGTATCTGAAAGTTTTGGCAAAAACATCTAGACAAAATTCACCAAAGACGATGTTGGTAAAATCTGTCAATCTGATGATTTGGTAAAAAAAAGTTGAAAGTATACTGTAGGTTAAAAAAAAGACAAAAGAAGACCAATTATCCCAAGCCAGAAAGAGTGTGATGAACGACATGAGAAGGTTAGCTCAAACATACAACTTTTTTAAAGAAGAAGTCAAAATGGATCATCCGTTACTTCATCTCAGTAAATTTGCAGACGATAAAGCAGAGGAGGTCACAACATTTTTGCACATTTTTGAAACCATCAAAAAATTTATAAATTTCAGATGTTTTATTCAATAAAAGAAAAAATCGACAGGTTAATTGAGAAAGCCACATCGAATTACAGATGATAATTTATTCACCATCAGACAATATACCATTGAAAGCATGAAAAAAAAAAGTAGAAATATACAACCAATATAAAATCTGGACATGGTCAGACTTCATTAACTTGAGGAATCTTGTGGTACGTCGCTTGACAATGTGCAATGGACGACTTGGTCAGGAAGCATGCAGACTTCTTAGATTAGAGTTTAAAGATGCTGTTGAAGATAATTTGTTTAATAAAAGATGAAAGAAAGATCCATATGTGCTATCTCAAGAATTGAAGATTGCCTACGAGGCTGGCAAAGGGATGAATAAACTGGTACCAGTTTTGTTCACTGTAGAAACATTGGCAGCAACTATTTTATTAGATGATGATGACCTTAGGCATTAAGTTGAAGTTTTATCTAATTACATGTATGTCTTTGAAAACACTCATAATTCCTTGAAATATGTAACAGCTGCTTTCTTTGCTGCTGGTTTCATAGCCTTAGGCTTGGCTGCCTTTTTCTCTCCAGCTGGTTTCTTTGCAGCTGGCTTACATTAGTTCTTGAATGCTCTTCTTCTTCACCTCTTCTTTATGCTCCTTGTAAAAGTCTTGGAATTCTGTCTTCTCAAAGCGTTTAAAGGGATACCACTCTCAATATAAAATCTTAGCATGGTCAG
Source organism: Mytilus edulis (assembly GCF_963676685.1). NCBI lineage: Eukaryota > Metazoa > Mollusca > Bivalvia > Mytilida > Mytilidae > Mytilus > Mytilus edulis. Next base: position 3,300,757 of record NC_092356.1, read on the forward strand.
ACTTCATGAACTTGAGGAATCTTCTGGTATGTTGCGTGACAATGTGCAATGGATGACTAGGTCAGGAAGCATGCAGACTTCTTAGATCAGAGTTCAAAGTTGCTGTTGAAGACAATTTGGTTTAATAAAAAAAGAAAGAATGATCCATATGTGCTATGAATTTATAAAACTTGAACAACACTTTTTAATAATAATTATATAAAATAAGGAAGCTTATTCAATCTAGAATTGAACACTTTGATTTTTATAAATGTACGAGTACAAATACGACAAAACACATCCAAAAACCATGAGGCATGAACGTTTACCAAAATATCGTAAACTCTGACCTATTATCACGTGACCAATGTCTTAACCTTAGAAGCCATTAAATCGTTTGCTGTCTAACTGCTAACCTTTCCTTCCATTTTCACTTTTATCCTCCTTGTCTGAAAATTTGATTATCAAAACCTGCATTGTCATTTTCCATATACACCATGGCTTCAATTTTTTAATTGAAATATATAATTTCCATTTAATTGATCATTTATTCAAGCAATCAAAACCATCCATTAGTTCTTGAATGCTCTTCTTCTTCACCTCTGCTGAATGCTCCTAGGTAAAAGTCTTGGAATTCTGTCTTCCAAAAGCATTTAAAGGTATACCACTCTCAATATAAAATCTGGACATGGTCAGACTTCATTAACTTGAGGAATCTTGTGGTATGTCGCGTGACAATGTGCAATGGACGACTAGGTCAGGAAGCATGCAGACTTCTAAGATCAGAGTTCAAAGATGCTATTGAAGACAATTTGGTTTAATAAAAAAAGAAAGAATGATCCATATGTGCTATGAATTTATAACACTTGAACAACACTTTTTAATAATAATTATATGAAATAAGGAAGCTTTTTCAATCTAGAAGTGAACACTTTAATTTTTATAAATGTACGAGTACAAATATGACAAAACACATCCAAAAACCATGAGGTATGAACGTTAACCAAAATATCGTAAACTCTGACCTTTTATCATGTGACCAATGTCTTAACCTTAGAAGCCATTAAATTGTTTGCTGTCTAACTGCTAGACATTTCCCTCCATTTTCACTTTTATCCTCCTTGTCTGAAAATTTGATTATCAAAACCTGCATTGTCATTTTCCATGTACACCATGGCTTCAATTTTTAATTGAAATATATAATTTGCATTTAATTGATCATTTATTCAAGCAATCAAAACCATCCATTAGTTCTTGAATGCCCTTCTTCTTCACCTCTTCTGAATTCACCTAGGTAAAAGTCTTAGAATTCTGTCTTCCAAAAGCATTTAAAGGGATACCACTCTCAATATAAAATCTGGACATGGTCAGACTTCATTAATTTGAGGAATCTTGTGGTATGTCGCTTGACAATGTGCAATGGACGACTAGGTCAGGAAGCATGCAGACTTCTTAGATCAGAGTTCAAAGATGCTGTTGAAGACAATTTGGTTCAATAAAAAAAGAAAGAATGATCCATATGTGCTATCCCAAGAATTGAAGATTGCCAACGAGGCTGGCAAAGGGATATGTAATGGCTGCTTTCTTTGTTGCTGGTTTCTTAGCCTTATGCTTGGCTGCCTTTTTCTCACCAGCTGAATCCAGAGTTTTTTGTGATCTGAAAGAGTCAAAAATGGTTTTACTTCATATTTTATACCCCGCAATACGTTACCAAACCTATTTAAGGAATTATAAGGGATTTTCCCGAAAACCTCCGCAAATTTTCAGAAAAAAAGTTATAACTTGAACAACACTTTTTAATAATAATTATGTAAAATAAGGAAGCTTATTGAATCTAGAATTGAACACTTTGATTTTTATAAATGTACAAGTACAAATAAGAAAAAACACATCCAAAAACCATGAGGCATGCACGTTTACCAAAATATCGTAAACTGACCTTTTATCAAGTGACCAATGTCTTAACCTTAGAAGCCATTAAATCGTTTGCTGTGTAACTGCTAGACCTTTCCCTCTATTTTCACTTTTATCCTCCTTGTCTGAAAATTTGATTATCAAAACCTGCATTGTCATTTTCCATGTACACCATGGCTTCAATTTTTTTATTGAAATATATAATTTGCATTCAATTGATCATTTATTCAAGCAATCATAACCATCCATTAGTTCTTGAATGCTCTTCTTCTTCACCTCTTCTGAATTCTCCTAGGTAAAAGTCTTGAAATTCTGTCTTCCAAAAGCATTTAAAAGGATACCACTCTATAATATCACACATTATAAACTTTATTAATTCTCAACTCCCTTGAAAAGATAAAAGTTCTAGGTATTTGATAAATGTAATTTATTACAGTACACATAAGGTTCTTCAGTTAAACATTACTTGTGCTGATTTCTTGTAATGTATACATATATGCTTTTTTTTAAGCATCAATGAAACTGAAGCAATCACAGAATCTAAAATATATTCCTGTTTGATTTTGGTTTGATTATCTCAAGATGATCTAAGCTTTTTTTCCCTACAATGTAGAAAGTAGAATATTGTTTAAACATTGCTCTTGTCAGAAAACTACCATTCACCAATTGTCCTTTAGGAAGATATATAAGCATATATGTTCTTTTAGCAATATAAATGATATTTTGTTTAACAATTGAGCTTTTTTAATTGTCTATTTGGCATTTTAACTTACTTCTCTCCCTTTTAATAAAAGGTATACTAAGTCCACCTACTGTTGCTCTCTTTCAAGCTTTTGTTGTTGGAAAGGTTAATTGACTAATTGTTTTGCTTATCAATTCATAGATCAAGTACAGTATGAAATTGTCTACAGTCTTTTGCAGCAATTCATATTATTGTCAGTTTTATTTCCAATTTTTCTTGTTCAGGACTTATGCCAAACATTGCTGGTTTCTGTCATTTTGGTGTATAATAGAGAAATGCTAGTCTTTAAGTGACTTTGTCTGTATTATTCATACTTTTATTTTAGACAATCCCTTATATGACACTATAGACAAAGATCATCATATTAAATAACAGCAATAGAGTATTCTCTTGTATTGGTGTTATTTCTTGAATTGCACTGCATTACGATCGATACCCTTGTTAAATGATGCTTTCAATAATGAGTTGCTATTGCAAGTGAGATATAATATGTTATAGTGTTGTTTCCCACCTTATGTTCTCATTCATTCTTCAACCAAGTCTATGGTAGTCACATTCCCCAACAGATAAACTAATTAGACTTAATTCAAACCATTAGATTTTTGCAGAACTTAATTCTGGCAGACTGCATACATCTGTAAATACTTATGTGTTGTCAATGGACAAGGTCAAGTTTTTCTCTGACTGTTAACAACATCTTTTTAAACTTGTGTTATATAAGTGCTCCCTTCTAAAAACTCTCAAAATACTTGTCTTTAAGTGACTTTGTCTGTATTATTCATACTTTTATTTTAGACAATCCCATATTTGAAACTATAGACAAAGATCATCATATTAAGTAACAGCAATAGGGTATTCTCTTGTATTGGTGTTATTTCTTGCGTTGCACTGCATTACGATGATCTTGATACCCTGATTAAATGATGCTTTTAATAATGAATTGTTGTTTCAAGTGAAATATAATATGTTATAGTGTAGTTTCCCACCTTATGTTCTCATTCATTGTTCAACCAAGTCTATTGTAGTCACATTCCCCAACAAATAAACTAATTAAACTTAATTCAAACCATTAGATTTTTTGCAGAACTTAATTTTGAATCTGTATACATCTGTAAATACTTATGTTTTGGCAATGGACACGGTCAAGTTTTTCTCTGACTGTTAACAACATCTTTTTAAACTTGTGTTATCTAAGTGCTTCCTTCTAAAAATGCTGGTCTTTAAGTGACTTTGTCTGTATTATTCATACTTTTATTTTAGACAATTCCATATATGAAACTATAGACAAAGATCATCATATAAAATAACAGCAATACATTATTCTCTTGTATTGGTGTTATTTCTTGCATTGCACTGCGTTACGATGATCTTGAAACTATAGACAAAGATCATCATATTAAATAACAGCAATAGAGTATTCGCGCTCATTGTTGTTATTTCTTGCATTGCACTGCATTACGATGATCTTGATACCCTGGTTAAATGTTGCTTTTAATTATGAATTGCTGTTTCAAGTGAGATATAATATGTTATAGTGTAGTTTTGCACCTTATGTTTTCATTCATTCTTCAACCAAATCTATTGTTGTCACATGCTGCCAACAAATGAACTAATTAAACTTTATTTAAATCATTAAATTTTTGCAAAACTTTATTAAGGCATCTAAGCCAAATGTCTAAATGTTTGTCTTTGGACTAAAAGTTGATTTTTTTTTTGGTGCAGACTGAAATATCCTATTTACTTGAAAAGGTACTTAACTTTGATAAAAACAAAGATAGATATTTGGTGTTATTTGTAACCGCAAAAATAAATTAAAGATTATTGTACTGCTCCTCAGGACATCTTGATTGACTACTAAAGCTGTTGCTGTTATTGTTTATCGATATCATCAGTATTACTGAATATAAGGTTCCCTCAAGACAGAACTCTTTATGCAACATATTGTTTGATAATTTTGAGGAAGAAGGGACTTGTTCAATCAGTGTTCATTATTAAATATGAAAAGCTTAAAAAGTGGAATATGGTAAACATAGTTCTCAATTTTTTTATTGTACATTATTTTGTACATTTACAATCAGGTACCCTTTAACAGGCTCTTATCTCTTTTTTATGCTCAACTTAGGGGCATATGTTTTTTAATCTGTGTCTTTTCTTTTGTCTGTTTGTATTGTGGTCAAGGTAGTTCAATTAAGTTGAAGTCCAGATTTAAATTTTAGTACACTTATTCCCTATGATATGATTTTCAATTTAAATGCTAAATTGCAATTTTGACTCCAAATTCACAAAAAAAATTTCCTAACAATTATATATCCTTCAATACTTTGGCTCAAAATTGTATTAAAGTAAGACAAGCTTATAATTATTCATCAATCCGTGGTACAAGTGTATAACATATAAAAACAAAACATTTGAAAGCCTCTACATACAGCTTTGAAACCTAAAAGTGTAGGAGGTCCCTAACTTTATATTAAGATAAATGACAAATGAAATGTACACTATTCGCTTATCATGCAGAATATATAACAAGCGCAGATCATTTCCTGTTCAATAATGCCATCATGGATGGACATTCTTTAAACATTTGTATTGCTGATCCATCTTGGTTTACATAGAATACAATAAAAAAAAAGTAATAAAGCAATCATGATATTTCTACAACCATTCAACTTCAACTTAAGTATAGTATACTATATATTACATTTTTTATCCACATGTGTTTGAATGACACTTTGTTGGCAGCAGATAAAGGAACATTTGTTTGCCTTTCTGCTTCGCCTGTTCTGAATTTTTCTAGGTGAAAGTCTTAGAATCCTGTCTCCTTGAAGCATTTAAAGGGATACCACTCTATAATTCTTCACATTATCAACATAAATTACTGACATCATACTTAATATACATTTGTATTGCTGATCCATTTGGTTTACATAGAATGCAATAAAAAAAGAAGTAATAAAGAAATCATAGTATTTCTAAAACCATTTAACTTCAACTTATGTATAACAACAAGTATGTTGGATGATAGCACATTAGCTGGGTTAGATGATCCAGCCTGTTGTTTTGAAGAAATACCAATCCCTTTATATGACAATAAATTAATATAATCAGAATTTGTACTAGAAGATGTCAGTTAGAAATTAACACAAGTGTTGTTTTTGTTTTGTTTCTCACCAAATATGGTTGTCACAGTTTCATATATAAATTACTTGCCAAAATGAAATACTAAAAATAAATAAATAAAGACGGAATGTATATACACAATATTTATTTTATATGAATTTAAGGCACATTAACTACATAACTAAGTTGCCTACCAAAACCATTAACAAGAACAAACCAATTATAGTAAAGCATTTAGATTGTAAATGCAGAAAGACTTTAAAACAATTTGAAATGGCTACAATCAACTCAGAAAACTACCGTTCACCAATTGTCCTTTAGGACGATATATGAGCATATATGTTCTTTTAGCAACGTAAATGGTGTATAATAGAGAAATGCTAGTCTTTAAGTGACTTTGTCTGTATTATTCATACTTTTATTTTAGATAATCCCATATATGAAACTATAGACAAAGATCATCATATTAAATAACAGCAATAGAGTATTCTCTTGTATTGGTGTTATTTCTTGAATCGCACTGCATTACGATTGATACCCTATTTAAAAGATGCTTTTAATAATTAGTTGCTGTTTCAAGTGAGATATAATATGTTATAGTGTAGTTTCCACCTTATGTTCTCATTCATTCTTCAACCAAGTCTATTGTTGTCACATGCTGCTAACAAATGAACTAACTAAACTTTATTTAAACCATTAGATTTTTGCAAAACTTTATTAAGACATCTACGCCAAATGTCTAAATATTTGTCTTTGGACTAAAAGTTGATTTTTTTTTGGTGCAGACTGAAATATCCTCTTTACTTGAAATGTGTGCACCAGACCACGGATTTGAAACGTGTCACTATGAGAATCCTTGATTAGACACAGATTTTCTTTAATAAATAATATGTTATAAAGAAACATAACTGAATCATCTTAATTGTGTCAAATTAATTTCGTTATTGATTTTCAGTGTTATACATCAATTGTATGTAACTTTTAAACAATTGGTTAATACATGTTCCTTTTTGTTATATTTTTAATATGCATATATCTCAAGGAATATTTTTATGTTTTTATAATATGTATTATTTGTCAATTATTTTGAATTTTATTTATGTAAAATGAATGCTATAAATTCAGATTATAGTTGTTAAATTGTATAAGAATATTTAATGCTAACTATACAAACAGACAATCAGACAGACAGAGGTCAGATCACTATTTTTTCACAATTAACTTACTAGTGTTTGTAATTACTTCTAAAAAGAAGAGTTATCTTTTGTATCACTATTTATATTTTGATATATATATATACAAGTCTAAATTGAAAACTACGTTCAAACCTATGATTGCATTGGATAAAAACCGCAATTTTTATACGTGTGCATGTAGAACAAATTTTGTTGTAGAAGGGTCTAAATATATATATTTATGAGTGTAACATATTCGTTGACTTCAAACCTTTTTTTATGGTATATTTGGGTGTTAGTATGGCATTCATTATCACTGAAATTGTTATTTAAGGTCCTGCTTAAGAATTTCTCCAAGTACTGAATTTTCTGACTGTGATATTGGCTTTTTTGACAATTGAATGGACATGTATCTGGTACTAGCATCATTCAGACATAATAAATAAGACATGTTGGAAATTTATAATAGTTATTACCTTTGTTTATAATAATGTTAGGTTTCCTAAATTAATATTGAACTTAATCTGTAAATAATTCAGCATATTTCCACTGATGGTAAAAGAATTCAAAATCCCTCATTACCATTAAAAACAATTATTGTATTGTAACTAGCAATTAATTGCTTCTAGAATAGATAATCAAAGTGTCTTTGTCTTAATTGTGGATTTTTGTAAATACAAACCTCTATCTGAAACTTTAGACAAAGACCTTTGATGATCATATTAAATAACAGCAAAATAATTGGTGTTATTTCTTTCTTTTAATAAATATCAACATGGGAACAAAGGTGTATCTTGCATGATTTTATGTTGGCACTTGATTGTCAAAGATATGAGGGTCTGTTTCTGACTGAACATAAGCTGCACTGATGCTAAATTAAATTATGAAGCTATTAATTCAACGTGTTTTAGTCTTATCTCTAAATCAAGAAAGGGAAGAATAAAAACACTGGTTCAATCAATGTTCATCCTCAAAGATATATGAAAGCATTAGCATTGTTCTTATACACAAATATTGACAGATAACCGAATCTTGATCACTATTTATTTGCCTTCATTAGTTATGTATTTTAAAGTAATTAGGTGTAGTATTTAGAAATATTTAATTATTCCCATGTATAAAAAGATTTTTCACATGGCTGGATCCAATTTATTAAAAAAAAAATATTAATTTACTTTCTACAGTTTTAATCCTTTGCATTTTTAGTTGTGTTGACAATAAAGATATTTTAGCTTTGTTTGGTCTAAGCTATACTGCACACCACAAATTACTGACCAGTCACAAAGAATGATATATTTTTACCAGCAACATGTTTTCCTTCAACAAGCAGTCCACAAGCAAAATCTTTATGTACTTTCTTTTCTTTATCTTTTCAAATTTGTCATGACAGCTCAGATATACCAGACAGTTGCACATGATGTTGCTCATTACCAACAACAGTCATCCCTTCAATACTTGTTCAATAAGCAAAATCTCTAAATGTTTTTTTTCTTTATCTTTTTTTGCCACGTTACAACTGTGAACTAAGTGCTTTGATAGTCATGACATTAAATAACCACATTAAAAAATTGGTTGTATTTGTAACTACAAAACATATTATAATGAAATGAATGTGTTTTTTGAATTCTTTAATTTAGAAATTAAAAACAATTATTGTATTGTAACTAGCAATTATTTGCTTCTAGAAAAGCTAATCGAAGTGTCTTTGTCTTAATTGTGGATTTTTGTAAATACAAACCTCTATCTGAAACTTTAGACAAAGATTATTGATGATAATATTTAATAAAAACTCATAGAGCTTGCTGATGTTGTTTGACCAATAATTGGATTCAACTAAAAAGAAAAAAAAGTAGCATGAATAATATTCTTATAGTAAATATTTATTGTTTCATTACACACAAAAGAATCGGTGTTATTTCTTACTTTTATAAATTTCTACCTGGGAAGAAAGGTGTATTTTGCATGCCTTTATGTTGGCACTTAATTGTTAAAGATATGAGGGACTGTTTCTGACTGAACATAAGATCATATTCTACCTATAGCCCCATCATTTTCTATTTCTGCTCCTCTACCCCATGTCAATCTGAGACTGGCTTCAAGAATATCACTATCTGGTAGTCCATATGATCTCTAAAAAAGAAAAACAAAATAATTGTTATAGTAATTTAATGTTAAAGTAGAAGAGGAACATGAAATATCGAAAAGTTATTCAAGAAAGTGTTGAAATATAACTTCAATCATTAATTTTACTCTAATTTACTGTTGTTATAACTTGCAGTATCCTATGATGCAGGCACCCAGTTATCTCCCTTTGATGGCTTCTTCGCAAGGAATAAGCTGACACAATTGCGTATCCAGAGTTTTTGTGATCTGAAAGAGTCAAAACTGGTTTTACTTCATAATGTATACCGCTCAATACGTTACCAAACCTATTTAAAGAATTATAAGGGATTTTCATACACCTCCGCAAATTTTCAGAAAAAAAGTTTCACTTCACTTGTGAATTTATAACACTTGAACAACACTTTTTAATAATAATTATATAAAATAAGGAAGCTTATGCTTATTCAATCTAGAATTGAACACATCCAAAAACCATGAGGCATGCACGTTTACCAATATATATCGTAAACTCTGACCTTTTATCACTTGACCAATGTCTTGACCTAAGAAGCCATTAAATCCCTTTGCTGTGTAACTGCTAGACCTTTCCCTCCATTTTCACTTTTATCCTCCTTGTCTGAAAATTTGATTATCAAAACCTGCATTGTCATTTTCCATGTACACCACTGTTATGTTCTCATTCATTCCTCAACCAAGTCTATTGAAGTCACATACCATTGATTTTTTATAAATTAGAAACAGGTAATTTCTTGTTATGTATACATGTATTTTTTATTTATTTTTTTATCATCAATGAAACTGTTGACATGTAAAATATATTTCTGTTTGATTTTGGTTTGATAATCTCAAGATGATCTAAGCTTTTTTTCCTACAATGTAGAAAGTAGAATATTGTTTAAAAATAGCTCTTGTCAGAACATAACCATTCGCCAATTGTCCTTTAGGAAGATATATAAGCATATATGTTCTTTTAGCAATATAAATGATCTGTTTTTTAACAATTGAGCTTTTTTAATGGTCTACTTGGAATTTTAACTTTCATTGCTTCTCTCCCTTTTAATAAAAGGTATATTAAGTCCACCTACTGTTGCTCTCTTTCAAGCTTTTGTTGTTCGATAGGTTAATTGACTAATTGTTTTGCTTATCCAATCATACATCAAGTACAGTATGAAATTGTGTACAGTTTTTTGCAGCAATTCATTTCTGTCTGTTTTATTTCCCATTTTTCTGGTTCAGGACTTATGCCAAACACTGCTGGTTTCTGTCACTTTGGTGTAAGATAGAGAAATGCTTGTCTTTAAGTGACTTTGTCTGTATTATTCATACTTTTATTTTAGACAATCCCATATATGAAACTATAGACAAAGATCATCATATTAAATAACAGCAAATGAGTATTCTCTTGTATTGGTGTTATTTCTTGCGTTGCACTGCATTACGATGATCTTGATACCCTGATTAAATGATGCTTTTAATAATGAATTGCTGTTTCAAAGAGATTTAAAATGTTGTAGTGTAGTTTTGCACCGTATGTTCTCATTCATTCTTCAACCAAGACTATTGTAGTCACACGCCCCAACAAATAAACTAATTAAACTTAATTCAAACCATTAGATTTTTGCAGAACTTAATTTTAGCAGACTGTATACATCTGTAAATACTTATGTTTTGTCAGTGGACAAGGTCAAGTTTTTATCTGACTGTTAACAACATCTTTTTAAACTTGTGTTATCTAAGTGCTTCCTTCTAAAAATGCTGGTCTTTAAGTGACTTTGTCTGTATTATTCATACTTTTATTTTAGACAATCCCATATATGAAACTATAGACAAAGATCATCATATAAAATAACAGCAATACAGTATTCTCTTGTATTGGTGTTATTTCTTGCATTGCACTGCGTTACGATGATCTTGATACCCAGGTTAAATGATGCTTTTAATAATGAATTGCAGTTTCAAGTGAGATATAATATGTTAGTGTAGTTTTGCAACTTATGTTCTCATTCATTCTTCAACCAAGTCTATTGTTGTCACATGCTGCCAATAAATGAACTAATTAAACTTTATTTAAACGATTAGATTTTTGCAAAACTTTATTTAAACATCTACGCCAAATGTCTAAATATTTGTTTTTGACTAAAAGTTGATTTTTTTTTGGTGCAGACTGAAATATCCTATTTACTTGAAATAGTACTTTGATTATGTCTTTGAAAAACAAAGATAGATATTTGGTGTTATTAGTAACTACAAAAAAAAATAATTAATGATTGTTGTACTGCTCCTCAGTGCATCTTAAATGACTTTTAAAGCTGTTGCTGTTATTGTCAGTATTAATGAATATAAGGTTCACTCAATCCAAAACTCTTTATGCAACGTATTGTTTTATAATCTTAGGAAGATTTTTTGTATCCACATGTGTTTGAATAACACTTTGTTGGCAGCAGCTAAGGGAACATTGTTTTGCTCTTCTGCGTCACCTATTTTCCTAAGTAAAAGTCATGGAATCCTGTCTCCCAGAAACATTTAAAGGGATACCACTCTATAATTCTACACATTATCAACATAAATTACTGACAACATACTTAATATACATTTGTATTGCTTGTACATCCTGGGTTACATGGAATGCAATAAAAAGAAGTAATAAAGCAATCATAATATTTCTAAAACCATTTAACTTCAACTTTTGTAAAGTATACTATATATTAGATTTTTTTTATCTACATGTGTTTGAATAACATTTTGTTGGCAGCAGCTAAAGGAACATTTTTTTTCTCTTCTGCTTCACCTGTTCTGAATTTTTCTAGGTAAAAGTCATGGAATCCTTTCTCCCATGAATAGTCATCTGCCAGCTGCAATCTCTCATTAGGCCAATGTTGTCATCATGGTTTGTCGTCAGTACCATTTGCAAGTACAACAGTTATAGTTGGCTGTAACCTATGCCACCTCCCAACCATCTGTTGTCATGGTGTGTAAGCTATCTTACCAGCCAATTAAACTTGATTTGGCCAGTATGCATCTTGCAAGTAGGTGTTTCATCCCCTATTCTACAACTTTCAAGAAATGTGAGCATCACTTCAGGTTTTTTTTAGCTTTTCTGGCTATAAATGTTATCATTGTGTTTTCCTGTTAGTTCTTTTATAAATACAAGCATGTCTTACTTTTAGGAGATCTAGGCTAAATTAGGCACTTCTGGTTTTATGTAAGCACCACATCAGCACCATTTGAAAGTTTATAGTCTTTCAGCATGTTCAGCTGTTTCCTACCATTTTCCTTCCAATTCATATTATCTTCATCTTGTAATGTTTTGTTTTCGTTTACCCAATCTAGAAATTCAGGTGGATCAATTAAAAATTATGTTTTGTTTTCATTCTGATTAATCTAACAATTTTTACGTTTCAATTAAAAAAGGCAATTGTTAGAATAGTCCCTTTAATCAATTAATAGATGGTTTATAATAATCTAATAAATCAGAATAGCCTAGATATAATTGTTCTCCCTTGACTTAAATTCCTTCAACAATTGTGTATTTATGCACCTTCCTTTTTTGGTGTAGTGTGTTTCAAATGTTTAAGCCATGCATGTTAGGTGTTACCAATTCTTTGTATCTTCTCAATGCTGTTTTATAAACCTTGTGCTATGTGCGCATTTGCCTCAAGCTTGCATGTATCATGGGCTATGTGTGTTTAGAACCTAAACATGAATTTGCTATATTTATGTTTCATATATAAATTACTTGCCAATATGAAATACTAAAATAAATTAAGGACTGAATGCATATACATAATATTTCTGTTATATGAATTTAAGGCGCCATAACTTAATAAGTAAGCCACCTACCAAAACTGATAACAACAAGAACGAAATAATTATAATAAAGCAATTTGGTTGTGAATGCAGTTAGACTTTAAAACAATTTTAATAGAAGCAATCAAAATATTTTAAAAACCATTTAACTTAACTCAAATTATGTATAGTATACCATATATTAGATTTTTTATCCACACTATGGTAGCAGCAGCTAAAGGATCATAAAATCTGACTCCTCATTCTAGACCTTTCTCTCCATTTTCACTTTTATCCTCCTCATCTGAAAATGTAATTATCAAAATATGTTTTGTATTTACCATGAAGACCATGGCTTCAATGTTTAATTGAAATTATAATTTGCATTTGTTCTGAATTCTCTTGGGTAAAAGTCTTGGAATCCTGTCTCACAAAAGCATTGCGCAATTTTCAGTAAAAATAATAGCGCTAATAGGGGTATTTCATCTATAAGAACACATTATTACCACCAGAGATATGAACTTAATTGAAAATCCCTTTCTAAAAGGTGCAACCGTATGGTCGGGGTAATTAACACTCTGTTACAGTTTACTTTTTTAAATACTTCTAATTTCTGCATATGGTATGACCGTTCATTAAAAAGACGCTATCATGTAGGTAATTTTATTATTATATTATAATAAAAAGATAAGCTAAATCAACATAAAAAGTTTAACATAGTTAATTTTACTTAATTGTCAAATTTATAGTAAACACATTTTATACCAGCAGATTTTTTTTATTGCACTTTTTATTTGGCAAAGTATTGCAATTTTTTAAAGAGAAAATGAAAAAAAAATCATATTTTTTTGTTGAATTACACTCTTATCAGCGTTTACAATTAACACAATCTGTGATATCAATATATCATTGCACTTTCAAAACAAGTAGTTATTTGTTGATTGACACAGTTGTCTGTTCATCAATACAAATGATGGTTGAAACGAAAAGTCAAATGGTAAATTTATGCAAGAAAAAAAGACAAATAAGAAGACTTCTGGTAGAAGGGAGAGTACTTTCTTACATTGATGTCAATGACACGACAGCCTCATCAGACTGATTTCGTAGAGGGAATCCCTTTAAAGTCCCCCTTTACACAAAGAATCTTTCTAACATGAATTCCAGGCAGGTTCAGGGAGGAATTTGCTTGTGTGTGTTCAGAGATGATGACTGCAAAAAAGCTGTGTTACAAATATCACAATTATACGTTTTTTTTCTCATCACTCATCGTCTATATATATAAATTACTTGCCAAACTGAAATACAAAAAATAAATTAAGGACTGAATGCATATACATAATATTTATGTTATATGAATTTAAGGCGCCATAACTAAATAAGTAACCAATAACAATAAGAACAAAATAATAATAATAAAGCAATTTGATTGTAAATGCAGAAAGACTTTAAAACAATTTTAAATAGCTACAATCAACTAAGGATATGTAATTACCAATTCTAAATAAAACAATATACCATTAATATAGAATGAAATAGAATTAACAGCCCAGTAAAAATTTAAATTTTTCTCATTTTTTCATGTTTGAATGCCGTCTTTTCTGCTGTTTAAATTTGAAAGGCAGAACAAGTAGAGCCATTGCAAGAGTATACCATTTTTTGTCATGGTCTACGGTGATGGATATACAAGTAATTGTCTGAATGGGTCCTACTAGAGAATGTAAGACATTAACACAAATGGGTTTTTTTCTCACCATATATGGTCGTCACAGTTTCTTATATAAATTACTTGTCAGTGGGTTTTTTTCTCACCGTATATGTCCTCATGAAATTTTCAAATTGTGTTAGATGATCCCGTCTGTTGTTTTGAAGAAATGTCAATCCAGAAAACAGATGTTTTGAGACGCTTATAAATAATGGAGTCATACATTTTTCATTGAAACACCTTCTTTCTGGATACACGCATACATTTAGTTCCTTTAAATACACTTTTCTAAAATGTCACCCGTTCAAAACAGTAATTAAATCTTTGACAATTGTTTTAATTGGTATAGATACTGAATTTGTTATTGGTAAATTAAAACCATACTAAATATTACATTTATGTACCTTCACAGTACTCCATCTGTAATTACCTATATTTTGGCATTGGACAATTAGGTAAAGTTTTTCTCTGACTGTTAACAACATCTTTTTAAACTTATGTCATCTAAGTGTTTCCTTCTAAAAATGGTAGTCTTTAAGTGACTTTGTCTGTATTATTCATACCTCCATTTTAGACAATCCAATATATGAAACTATAGACAAAGATCATCATATTAAATAACAGCAATAGAGTATTCACGCTCGTTGTTGTTATTTCTTGAATTGCACTGCATGACGATCGTCTTGATACCCTGGTTAAATGATGCTTTTGATAATGAATTGCTGTTTCAAGTGTGATATAATATGTTCAGTAGCGTAGTTTTGCACCGTTATGTTCTCATTCATTCCTCAACCAAGTCTATTGTAGTCACATACCCTGACTACTAAACTTTTTTTAAGCCAGCATATTTCCACTGGTGGTGAAATAATTAATATTCCCAAATTATAATTAAAACAACTAATGTATTAAAACTAGCTATTATGTGCTTCTTGAATAGATTGTCAAAGTCTCTTTGTCTTAAGGATGTAATTTGAAGTGAAACTAAAAAAAAAACTAGATTTTGAAATTGATGCATAAAGCTAGAAAATTTTGGGTTAAGAAAAAGCTTAAAATGTTGATGGTTGGGGAGCTCCTTTTCCAGATATTTATTTTTTTTAAATTAGCGGGAAAAGGTTCACTCAATCAGACCATAAATTTTGCATTGATAGTATTTTGGTCTTAAATCGAAAGAAAAGAAATCTTTCAGTCTGCCTTGTATTTTGGTAAATGACCCTTTATCAGATATTGCAGTCATATATGGGTGTTATGGAGCAGAATGTTTTACCCTGTATTGTAGGGGAAAAAACAAGGAATTTGAACATAGATTGATTCTGACACTATGTCTATAGGTCACAGTATCATTATTGTTAGAGGATAAATCATCTGACTGTGATAGATTGTCTCTGACATCATGTCTATAGGTGACAGTATCACAGCAATAGAGTATTCACTCTCATTGGTGTTATTTCTTGAATTGCACTGCATTACAATCGTCTTAATACCCTGTATAAATGATGCTTTTAATAATGAATCAGTAGTGTAGTTTTGCACTGTTATGTTCTCATTCATTCCTCAACCAAGTCTATTGTAGTCACATACCATTGATTTTTTATAAATTAGAAACAGGTAATTTCTTGTTATGTATACATGTATTTTTTAATTTTTTTTATCATCAATGAAACTGTTGGAATGTAAAATATATTTCTGTTTGATTTTGGTTTGATAATCTCAAGATGATCTAAGCTTTTTTTCCTACAATGTAGAAAGTAGAATATTGTTTAAAAATAGCTCTTGTCAGAAAATAACCATTCGCCAATTGTCCTTTAGGAAGATATATAAGCATATATGTTCTTTTAGCAATATAAATGATCTGTTTTTTAACAATTGAGCTTTTTTTATGGTCTACTTGGAATTTTAACTTTCATTGCTTCTCTCCCTTTTAATAAAAGGTATATTAAGTCCACCTACTGTTGCTCTCTTTCAAGCTTTTGTTGTTTGATAGGTTAATTGACTAATTGTTTTGCTTATCCAATCATACATCAAGTACAGTATGAAATTGTGTACAGTTTTTTGCAGCAATTCATATTTCTTTCTGTTTTATTTCTCATTTTTCTGGTTCAGGACTTATGCCAAACACTGCTGGTTTCTGTCACTTTGGTGTATGATAGAGAAATGCTTGTCTTTAAGTGACTTTGTCTGTATTATTCATACTTTTATTTTAGACAATCCCATATGTGAAACTATAGACAAAGATCATCATATTAAATAACAGCAAATGAGTATTCTCTTGTATTGGTGTTATTTCTTGCGTTGCACTGCATTACGATGATCTTAATACCCTGATTAAATGATGCTTTTAATAATGAATTGCTGTTTCTAAGAGATATAAAATGTTATAGTGTAGTTTTGCACCTTATGTTCTCATTCATTCTTCAACCAAGACTATTGTAGTCACATGCCCCAACAAATAAACTAATTAAACTTAATTCAAACCATTGAATTTTTGCAGAACTTAATTTTGACAGACTGTGTACATCTGTAAATACTTATGTTTTGGCAATGGACAAGGTCAAGTTTTTATCTGACTGTTTACAACATCTTTTTAAACTTGTGTTATCTAAGTGCTTCCTTCTAAAAATGCTGGTCTTTAAGTGACTTTGTCTGTATTATTCATACTTTTATTTTAGACAATCCCATATATGAAACTATAGACAAAGATCATCATATAAAATAACAGCAATACAGTATTCTCTTGTATTGGTGTTATTTCTTGCATTGCACTGTGTTACGATGATCTTGATACCCAGGTTAAATGATGCTTTAAATAATGAATTGCAGTTTCAAGTGAGATATAATATGTTAGTGTAGTTTTGCACCTTATGTTCTCATTCATTCTTCAACCAAGTCTATTGTTGTCACATGCTGCCAACAAATGAACTAATTAAACTTTATTTAAACCATTAGATTTTTGCAAAACTTTATTTAAACATCTACGCCAAATGTCTAAATATTTGTCTTTGACTAAAAGTTGATTTTTTTTTTGGTGCAGACTGAAATATCCTATTTACTTGAAATAGTACTTTGATTATGTCTTTGAAAAACAAAGATAGATATTTGGTGTTATTAGTAACTACAAAAAAAATAATTAATGATTGTTGTACTGCTCCTCAGTGCATCTTAAATGACTTTTAAAGCTGTTGCTGTTATTGTTTATAGATATCATCAGTATTAATGAATATAAGGTTCACTCAATCCAAAACTCTTTATGCAACGTATTGTTTTATAATTTGAGGAAGATTTTTTGTATCCACATGTGTTTGAATAACACTTTGTTGGCAGCAGCTAAAGGAACATTTTTTTGCTCTTCTGCTTCACCTATTTTCCTAAGTAAAAGTCATGGAATCCTGTCTCCCAGAAACATTTAAAGGGATACCACTCTATAATTCTACACATTATCAACATAAATTACTGACAACATACTTCATATACATTTGTATTGCTTGTACATCCTGGGTTACATGGAATGCAATAAAAAGAAGTAATAAAGCAATCATAATATTTCTAAAACCATTTAACTTCAACTTTTGTAAAGTATACTATATATTAGATTTTTTTTATCAACATGTGTTTGAATATTAACACTTTGTTGGCAGCAGCTAAAGGAACATTTTTTTTTTCTCTTCTGCTTCACCTGTTCTGAATTTTTCTAGGTAAAAGTCATGGAATCCTTTCTCCCATGAATAGTCATCTGCCAGCTGCAATCTCTCATTAGGCCAATGTTATCATCATGGTTTGTCGTCAGTACCATTTGCAAGTACAACAGTTATAGTTGGCTGTAACCTATGCCACCTCCCAACCATCTGTTGTCATGGTGTGTAAGCTATCTTACCAGCCAATTAAACTTGATTTGGCCAGTATGCATCTTGCAAGTAGGTGTTTCATCCCCTATTCTACAACTTTCAAGAAATGTGAGCATCACTTCAGGTTTTTTTTTAGCTTTTCTGGCTATAAATGTTATCATTGTGTTTTCCTGTTAGTTCTTTTATAAATACAAGCATGTCTTACTATTAGGAGATCTAGGCTAAATTAGGCATTTCTGGTAATATGTAAGCACCACATCAGCACCATTTGAAAGTTTATAGTCTTTCAGCATGTTCAGATGTTTCCTACCATTTTCCTTCCAATTCATATTATCTCATCTTGTAATGTTTTGTTTTCGTTTACCCAATCTAAAAATTCAGGTGGATAAATTAAAAATTATGTTTTGTTTTCATTCTGATTAATCTAACAATTTTTAAGTTTCAATTAAAAAGGCAATTGTTAGAATAGTCCCTTTAATCAATTAATAGATGGTTTATAATAATCTAATAAATCAGAATAGCCTAGATATAATTTTTCTTCCTTGACTTAAATTCCTTCAACAATTGTGTATTTATGCACCTTCCTATTTTGGTGTAGTGTGTTTCAAATGTTTAAGCCATGTTAGGTGTTACCAATTCTTTGTATCTTCTCAATGCTGTTTTATAAACCTTGTGCTATGTGCACGTTTGCCTCAAGCTTGCATGTATCATGGGCTATGTGTGTTTAGAACCTAAACATGAATTTGCTATATTTATGTTTCATATATAAATTACTTGCCAAAATGAAATACTAAAATAAATTAAGGACTGAATGCATATATGCATAGTCATAATATTTATGTTATATGAATTTAAGGCGCCATAACTAAATAAGTAAGCCACCTACCAAAACCAATAACAACAAGAACAAAATAATTATAATAAAGCAATTTGATTGTAAATGCAGTTAGACTTTAAAACAATTTTAACTGACTACATTCAACTAAGGATATGTAATTACCAATTCTAAATAAAACAATATTGATTAATAGTTCATTAGTATTTTTAATTTCTTCTCCTTGTTTCACATTTGATTGCTTAATTTCTTCCACCATAGTTGTTGCTTATATTGCGTATGTTTTTATCATAATTGTTGACTAAAAATGCCCTCTGTGGGACCTTGAACTTAAATTATATCCCAATGTATAAGAAATTTACCTATGATAATTTTCTATACAATAGATTTTGTTGTCTACATCAATTGTAAACAACACTCCATCAAGCAGCTTTTTTCCCATTTAAGAGGTGAACTGACCACCATCAGAATGAAATAAAAAAAAAGTAATAGAAGCAATCAAAATATTTTAAAAACCATTTAACTTTACTCAAATTATGTATACATGGTATAGTATACCATATATTAGATTTTTTATCCACACTATGGTAGCAGCAGCTAAAGGATCATAAAATCTGACTCCTCATTCTAGACCTTTCTCTCCATTTTCACTTTTATCCTCCTCATCTGAAAATGTAATTATCAAAATATGTTTTGTCATTTACCATGAAGACCATGGCTTCAATGTTTAATTGAAATTATAATTTGCATTTGTTCTGAAGTCTCTTGGGTAAAAGTCTTGGAATCCTGTCTCACAAAAGCATTGTGCAATATTCAGTAAAAATAATAGCGCTAATAGGGGTATTTCATCTATAAGAACACATTATTACCACCAGAGATGTGAACTTAATTGAAAATCCTTTTCTAAAAGGTGCAACCGTATGGTCGGGGTAATTAACACTCTGTTACAGTTTACATTTTTAAATACTTCTAAACTCTGCATATGGTATGACCGTTCATTAAAAAGACGCTATCATGTAGGTAATTTTATTATTATATTATAATAAAAAGATAAGCTAAATAAAAATAAGAAGTTTCCCATAGTTAATTTTACTTAATTGTCAAATTTATAGTAAACACATTTTATACCAGCAGATTTTTTAATTGCACTTTTTATTTGGCAAAGTATTGCAATTTTTTTGTTGAATTACACTCTTATCATCGTTTACAATTAACACAATCTGTGATATCAATATATCATTGCACTTTGAAAACAAGTAGTCATTTGTTGATTGACACAGTTGTTTGTTCATCAATACAAATGATGGTTGAAACGAAAAGTCAAATAGTAAATTTATGCAAGAAAAAAGATAAATAAGAAGACTTCTGGTAGAAGGGAGAGTACTTTCTTACATTGATGTCAATGACATGACAGCCTCATCAGACTGATTTCGTAGAGGGAATCCCTTTAAAGTCCCCCTTTACACAAAGAATCTTTCTAACATGAATTTCGGGCAGTTTCAGGGAGGAATTTGCTTGTGTGTGTTCAGAGATGATGTCTGCAAAAAAGCTGTGTTACAAATATCACAATTATACGTTTTTTTCTCATCACTCATCGTCTATATATAAATTACTTGCCAAAATGAAATACAAAAAATAAATTAAGGACTGAATGCATATACATAATATTTATGTTATATGAATTTAAGGCGCCATAACTAAATAAGTAAGCCACCTACCAAAACCAATAACAACAAGAACAAAATAATTATAATAAAGCAATTTGATTGTAAATGCAGAAAGACTTTAAAACAATTTTAAATGGCTACAATCAACTAAGGATATGTAATTACCAATTCTAAATAAAACAATATACCATTAATATAGAATGAAATAGAATTAACAGCCCAGTAAAAATTTAAATTCTTCTCATTTTTTCATGTTTGAATGCCCTCTTTTCTGCTGTCTAAATTTGAAAGGCAGAACAAGTAGAGCCATTGCAAGAGTGTACCATTTTTTGTCATGGTCTACGGTGATGGATATACAAGTAATTGTCTGAATGGGTCCTACTAGAGAATGTCAGTTAGACATTAACACAAATGTTTTTTTTTTCTCACCATATATGGTTGTCACAGTTTCTTATATCAATTACTTGCCAGTGGGTTTTTTTCTCACAATATATGTCCTCATGAAATTTTCAAATTGTGTTAGATGATCCCGTCTGTTGTTTTGAAGAAATGTCAATCCAGAAAACAGATGTTTTAATACGCTTTTAAATAATGGAGTCGTAGATCTTTCATTAAAACACCTTCTTTCTAGATACACGCATACATTTTGTTCCTTTAAATACAATTTTCTAAAATGTCACTCTTTCAACACAGTAATTAAATCTTTGACAATTTTTTTAATTGGTATAGATACTGAATTTGTTATTGGTAAATTAAAACCATACTAAATATTACATTTATGTACCTTCACAGTACTCCATCTGTAAATACCTATATTTTGGCATTGGACAATTAGGTAAAGTTTTTCTCTGACTGTTAACAACATCTTTTTAAACTTATGTCATCTAAGTGTTTCCTTTTAAAAATGGTAGTCTTTAAGTGACTTTGTCTGTATTATTCATACCTCCATTTTAGACAATCCAATATATGAAACTATAGACAAAGATCATCATATTAAATATCAGCAATAGAGTATTCACGCTCATTGTTGTTATTTCTTGAATTGCACTGCATGACGATCGTCTTGATACCCTGGTTAAATGATGCTTTTGATAATAAATTGCTGTTTCAAGTGTGATATAATATGTTCAGTAGTGTAGTTTTGTACCGTTATGTTCTCATTCATTCCTCAACCAAGTCTATTGTAGTCACATACCCTGACTACTAAACTTTTTTTAAGCCAGTATATTTCCACTGGTGGTGAAATAATTAGCTATTATTTGCTTCTTGAATAGATTGTCAAAGTCTCTTTGTCTTAAGGATGTATTGAAGTGAAACTAAAAAAAAAACCTAGATTTTGAAATTGATGCATAAAGCTAAAAATTTTGGGTTAAGAAAAAGCTTAAAATGTTGATGGTTGGGGAGCTCCTTTTCCAGATATTTAATTTTTAAAAAATTAGAGGGAAAAGGTTCACTCGATCAGACCATTAATTTTGCATTGGTAGTATTTTGGTCTTAAATCGAAAGAAAAGAAATCTAGTCTGCCTTGAATTTTGGTAAATGACCCTTTATCAGATATTGCAGTCATATTTGGGTGTTATGGAGCAGAATATTTTACCCTGTATTGTAGGGGAAAAAACAAGGAATTTGAACATCAGAATCAATTTCCAAAACCTTATCTAAGCACATCCTTAATTGTTTTGTTAGCTCATTGAGCCTAATCAGATAGACTTTTTTCTACATATGTCATACATCAGTTAATCAATTACCTTTCAAACACTTTAAGTGACTTTGTCTGAATTATTCATACCCCATTTTTAGACAATCCCAATTATGAAACTATAGACAAAGATCATCATATTAAATAACAGCAATAGAGTATTCACTCTCATTGGTGTTATTTCTTGAATTGCACTGCATTACAATCGTCTTAATACCCTGTATAAATGATGCTTTTAATAATGAATCAGTAGTGTAGTTTTGCACTGTTATGTTCTCATTCATTCCTCAACCAAGTCTATTGTAGTCACATACCATTGATTTTTTTATAAATTAGAAACAGGTAATTTCTTGTTATGTATATACATGTATTTTTTATTTTTTTTTTATCATCAATGAAACTGTTGGAATGTAAAATATATTTCTGTTTGATTTTGGTTTGATAATCTCAAGATGATCTAAGCTTTTTTTCCTACAATGTAGAAAGTAGAATATTGTTTAAAAATAGCTCTTGTCAGAACATAACCATTGGCAAATTGTCCTTTAGGAAGATATATAAGCATATATGTTCTGTTAGCAATATAAATGATCTGTTTTTTAACAATTGAGCTTTTTTAATGGTCTACTTGGAATTTTGACTTTCATTGCTTCTCTCCCTTTTAATAAAAGGTATATTAAGTCCACCTACTGTTGCTCTCTTTCAAGCTTTTGTTGTTCGATAGGTTAATTGACTAATTGTTTTGCTTATCCAATCATACATCAAGTACAGTATGAAATTGTGTACAGTTTTTTGCAGCAATTCATATTTCTGTCTGTTTTATTTCCCATTTTTCTGGTTCAGGACTTATGCCAAACACTGCTGGTTTCTGTCATTTTGGTGTATGATAGAGAAATGCTGGTCTTTAAGTGACTTTGTCTGTATTATTCATACTTTTATTTTAGACAATCCCATATATGAAACTATAGACAAAGATCATCATATTAAGTAACAGCAATAGAGTATTCTCTTGTATTGGTGTTATTTCTTGCGTTGCACTGCATTACGATGATCTTGATACCCTGATTAAATGATGCTTTTAACAATGAATTGCAGTTTCAAGTGAGATATAATATGTTATAGTGTAGTTTCCCACCTTATGTTAGAAAAACAAAATAATTGTTATAGTAATTTAATGTTAAAATAGAAGAGGAACATGAAATATCGAAAATTTATTCAAGAAAGTGTTGAAATATAACTTCAATCATTAATTTTGTTGTTATAACTTGCAGTATCCTATGATGCAGTTACCCAGTTATCTCCCTTTGATCGCTTCTTCGCAAGGAATAAGCTGACACAATTGCGTATCCAGAGTTTTTGTGATCTGAAAGAGTCTAAACTGGTTTTACTTCATAATGTATACCCCTCAATACGTTACCAAACCTATTTAAGGAATTATAAGGGATTTTTCATACACCTCCACAAATTTTCAGAAAAAAAGTTTCACTTCACTTGTGAATTTATAACACTTGAACAACACTTTTTAATAATAATTATATAAAATAAGGAAGCTTATGCTTATTCAATCTAAAATTGAACACATCCAAATACCATGAGGCATGAACGTTTACCAATATATATCCTAAACTCTGACTTTTTATCACGTGACCAATGTCTTGACCTTAGAAGCCATTAAATCTGTTGCTGTGTAACTGCTAGAACTTTCCCTCCATTTTCACTTTTATCCTCCTTGTCTGAAAATTTGATTATCAAAACCTGCATTGTCATTTTCCATGTACACCATGGCTTCAATTTTTAATTGAAATATATAATTTGCATTCAATTGATCATTCATTCAAGCAATCAAAACCATTCATTAGTTCTTGAATGCTCTTCTTCTTTACCTCTTCTGAATGCTCCTAGGTAAAAGTCTTGGAATTCTGTTTTCCAAAAGCATTTAAAAGGATACCACTCTATAATATCACACATTATAAACTATATTAATTCTCAACTTCCCTGAAAAGATAAAAAGTTCTATTTATTTGATAAATGTAATTTATTACATTACACATAAGGTTCTTCAGTTAAACATTACTTGTGCTGGTATTTCCCTGTATATTGTAAATATATAAAATAAAAATTAAGGTATTGGAACTATTTGCATTTACAAACTGACAACCCAGTTTGACCTAAATTTGTCAAAATAAGCTCAAAAAACATTTTTTTATCAATTAGAAACAGGTAATTTCTTGTTATGTATACATGTATTTTTTATTTTTTTTTATCATCAATGAAACTCTTGGAATGTAAAATATATTTCTGTTTGATTTTGGTTTGATAATCTCAAGATGATCTAAGCTTTTTTCCCTACAATGTAGTAAGTAGAATATTGTTTAAACATAGCTCTTGTCAGAAAACTACCATTCACCAATTGTCCTGTAGGAAGATATATAAGCATATATGTTCTTCTAGCAATATAAATGATATTTTGTTTAACAATTGAGCTTTGTTAATGGTCTATTTGGCATTTTAACTTTCATTACTTTTCTCCCTTTTAATAAAAGGTATACTAAGTCCACCTACTGTTGCCCTCTTTCACGCTTTTGTTGTTGGATAGGTTAATTTACTAATTGTTTTGTTTATCCATTTGTAGATCAAGTACAGTATGAAATTGTGTACAGTCTTTTGCAGCAATTCATATAATTGTCTGCTTTTAATATTTCCAATTTTTCTGGTTCAGGACTTATGTCAAACACTCCTGGTTTCTGTCATTTTGGTGTATAACAGAGAAATGCTTGTCTTTAAGTGACTTTGTCTGTATTATTCATACATTTATTTTAGACAATCCCTAATATGAAACTATAGACAAAGATCATCATATTAAATAACAGCACTAGAGTATTCTCTTGTATTGGTGTTATTTCTTGAACTGCACTGCATTACGATTGATACCCTGGTTAAATAATGCTTTCAATAATGAGTTGTTGTTTCAAGTGAGATATAATATGTTAGTGTAGTTTTGCACCTTATGTTCTCATTCATTCTTCAACCAAGTCTATTTACGGTAGTCACATTCCCCAACAAATAAACTAAATTAAACTTAATTCAAACCATAAGATTTTTGCAGAACTTAATTTTGAATCTGTATACATCTGTTAATACTTATGTTTTGGCGATGGTTAGCTATCAATTTAAAATAGAATACTTTTGTAAAATAAATATTGGCTGTTTTTGACAATTGAATGGACATGTATCGGGTTGTAGCATCATTAAGACATGATAAATAAGACATTTTGGAGTTGTATTATAGTTATTACCTTTGATCAGGATTGTATTTCCTTTGCCTACATTTACATTTAAATTAATCTGTAAATAAATAAATAAAAATTAACAAGCAGTTTGATTGAACTGGAAAGTACTAACTTTCATTGTTTAAAATTTTTAACAAATATTAGTAATTTTCTTCAATCGTGACAAGCAAACATAAAATTAAAAGTGTTAAAAATTGAAAAACAGCATTAACTTTAGTCGAGCCTTCGACTTTAGTGGAAAAAGCGAGACTTAGCGATCCTACATTCCGACGGCCACGGCATCCACAAATATTCACTCTGTGGTTAAATTTTTTTCAAATTTTGATAACTTTCTTAAACTATTCTGGATTTCTACCAAACTTGGCAGAAGTTTGTTTATGATCAAAACATAGTATTCAGTAGTAAATTTTGTAAAAAAATAAATCCATTTTTCCGTATTTTATTTTTAAATGGACTTAGTTTTTCTGCCGGGAAATATTTAAATTTACTCTGTGGTTAAAGTTTTTAAAATTTTGATAACTTTCTTAAAATATCCTGGGTTTGTACTTAACTTATACAGAAGCTTGATAATGATCATAAGATAGTATCCAGAATTAAATTTTGTAAAAAAATTAATCCATTTTTCCATATTTTATTTTTAAATGGACTTAGTTTTTCTGCCAGGAAACATTTAAATTCACTCTGTGATTCAAGTATTTAAAATTTGAATAACTTTCTTATACTATTTTGGATTTGTACTAAACTTGGACAAAACCTAATTTATGATCAAAAACTAGTATCTAGTAGGAAATTTTGTTAAAATTATTAGATTCATAAGCCTACTGGATTTTACCAAACTTGGACAGAAGCTTCCTACAGTCAAAAATTAGTATCAAGAGGAATATATTTGTTGATTTTTTTCCTCATTTTTGTTGAGCCTGTGATTAACAGCAAAAGTAGGCAAAACACTGGGTTCGGTGGAACCCTTACGAATTTTTGTCATCATAATGGAATTAATGTGAAGTTCATATAGATGAGAGGTTTTGGTAGCTGTAAATTGAAGTTTAGTCCATTATTTTTTACATTAATTAAGTTTTGTTATGTGTAAGGAATATTACAGTTGTTTTCCATTCTTTTAATCTTTATATTTTTCTTTTTTAAAGCCTTTGTAGTTCTGTGGTTTTTTTTAGTTCGTTTTGGTAGCTGCAAAACCAAGTTTACTCTACTATTTCATACATAAGTAAATGCTTTGTGTCAGGAATAAAAACAGTTTTTTCATTTTCATTTCTTGTTATTTAGGGGTCTTGGTTTGCTCGTGGTTAAACATTATTACATGTATTAGGTGACTATTATTAATATACATGTATATTATATATTTCTCATTTGCAATCATCTCACATTTCTGATTTTTAAAATAGAAATAAAGTGAATATTTATTGAAAATTAGTTTAATACTTACAGGAATTATTGATGTATCTTTTATTAGTTTGATAGCTGCCACAACAGCTATTAAACTAATTGATTTGATGGCGAAGATTGTAATTTAAAATGAGATTTAAAAAAAAAATAATAATGTCATTTATTAGGTTACATCATGATATTTATCTACCAATTGTACTTAAAGAAAGTAGAGTGTAAATGCTTAAACGTGTAGGTTTTTTACTAACCAATGATATTATGTTTTAATATCATGTTGATAGTCCTAAATATAAAGTTACAATTATCACATTTATTTAAACTTAGGTGAGGATAGGTAAAAGTTAAGAGATTTAGAAATTAAAATTGATACTATAAGCTGGTAGAGCATCAATTAAGGATAAAGTTAAGTTAAAAATATTGATAGGTAATGGACCTCCTTTTCGAGATATTTGAGATTTGAAATATGGCGGGAAAAGGCTGACTCGGACTTTTACCTTATATTTGCATTGATATTATTTGGGTTTCAAAACAAAAGAAAGATAACTAAGAATCTTAACAGTTCATAAGTATTTTAAAATTTTTCTCCTTGTTTCACATTTGATTGCTTTCTTTCAAGCTCTTTTCCAATTTAAGAGATTAATTGACCACAGAACATTCAGAACAGATAGCAGAAACCTATATATGATTTGTTTATGCATTGGAGATCTAGATTAGATGGAGATTTGATTTTAATCATCCAAAATTGATTTGAATTGTCCAGTGGGAATTTAAATCTTATTGCCTCATTCTCCTGGCATAAAAGTACTAGTGTGTACTACTTTTGGTTGTTCTTGATGTTGATTGATATAGATTGTCTTGCATGGTCTTGTAATACCATTAATATAGAATGAAATAGAATTAACAGCCCAGTAAAATATTTAAATTCTTCTCATGTTTTCAATGTTTAAATGCCCTCTTTTCTGCTGTCTAAATTTGAAAGATAGAACAAGTAGAGCCATGGCAAGTGTATACCACTTTTTATCATGGTCCACTGTGATGGATATGCAAGTAATTGTCTGAATGGGTCCTTCTAGAGGATATCAGTTAGACATCAACACAATTGGGTTTTTTTTCTCACCATATATGGTTGTCACTGTTTCTTATATAAATTACTTGCCAGTGGGTTTTTTTCTCCATATATGCTGAGTCTATGAAATATTTCAAGTATGTTGGATGGTAGGCCATCAATTTTGTTAGATGAACCAGTCTGTTGTTTTGAAGAAATGTCAATCCAGAAAACAGATGTTTTAAGACGCTTTTAAATAATGGAGTCATAGATCTTTCATTGAAACACCTTCTTTCTAGATACACGCATACATTTTGTTCCTTTAAATACAATTTTCTAAAATGTCACTCTATCAAAACAGTAATTAAATCTTTGACAATTGTTTTAATTGGTATAGATACTGAATTTGTTATTGGTAAATTAAAACCATACTAAATATTACATTTATGTACCTTCACAGTACTCCATCTGTAAATACCTATATTTCAGCATTGGACGATTCGGTAAAGTTTTTCTTTGACTGTTAACAACATCTTTTTAAACTTATGTCATCTAAGTGTTTCCTTCTAAAAATGCTAGTCTTTAAGTGACTTTGTCTATATTATTCATACTTTTATTTTAGACAATCCCATATATGAAACTATAGACAAAGATCATCATATTAAATAACAGCAATAGAGTATTTACTCTTATTGGTGTTATTTCTTGAATTGCATTTCATTACCATTGATACCCTGGTTAAATGATGCTTTTAATAATGAATTGCTGTTTCAAGTGCGAACCATGTTTATTGTAGTCACATACCCCGACTTCTTAACTTTTTTTTAAGCCAGCATATTTCCACTGGTGGTGAAATAATTAATAATCGCAAATTATAATTAAAACAATTAATGTATTAAAACTAGCTATAATTTGCTTCTTGAATAGATTGTCAAAGTCTCTTTGTCTTAAGGATGTTCGCTTGTCATGTTTTTGGATTTTTGTCAGATTTTCGGAATCCTCTGGTATTATCCATTTGAATGCCTTAAAAAAATTTGGCCATTGACCCCCATTTTTCTTTTTATAAATCTTTTATATGTATGATTATAAACCATCTGTTAAAGTCTTATAAAATCGTTGTTATTTTTTAATAGTTTTTGACAGCTTTAACTTGTCAATGATAAAGCAATGAAAAATCAAAGGAAATCATTTTCCCGCCAAATTTTCAAAGGTTAATATCCTGAAAACAAGCACATTGACCTATATTTATGTTTTGCTATTTTGGTTCCTTTATTTAACCCCTATCAATATATAATAGTGTTATGACAAGCTTGTTATTTTGAAACTGAGTAGCGAACTTCCTTAAGGATGTATGCAGACTAGATTTCTTTTCTTTCAATTTAAGACCCAAATACTACCAATGCAAAATTTATGGTCTGATCAGGTGAACCTTTTCCTGCTAATTTTTAAAAAATTAAATATCTGGAAACCGGAGCAGAATATTTTACCCTGTATTGTAGGGGAAAAACAAGGAGTTTGAACATCAGAATCAATTTCCAAAACCTTATCTAGGCACATCCTTAATTTTTTTGTTAGTTCATTGAGACTAATCAGATAGACTTTTTTCTACATATGTCATACATCAATAAATCAATTACCTTTCAAACACTTGTTGTTTCCGTAATCAGCTTCTGTTAAACTTTGCCTGGTGATAAGCCATGCATGAAACCTACTATCTGCAGGATGCTTTCTGGGTTTTCCTTCCCATAGACAATTGCCTACCATGGCTGACAAGCTCAATCTTCTCGTCTTTTCTTTCTGGGCTTTCTCCCATAGCCCTTGATCTTCCCAGATCTAACCACAAGGCAGTGGTACTATTTACCATAGTTTGGGCAGTATTGATGAGTGTAAGGGGGTGTCAATGCGACGATGGGCCTACACACTGCATCTCCAGGGTCCTTGTTGCTCCACAATGTGATATCGCGGGGAAGCATTGTAGTTGTCTTGAATAGCTAGTGTAAAGGCTATTTACTGGCAGAAAGACTTTCACACTCGGCTGTCTTTTCAACTACAAAGCAGGCTAGCCAGGGGTACATAATTAAGAACCTATGGCTCTTACCCCACAAGACACTTACACAATCATGTGGTTCAAACCACCAACAAACATAAAAAGAGTATAATATACTATACATGTTTCTCTCCCTCTTTGCATTGATGATTGGATTTCACAATTTTTTTCTTATAATTCATTTTTCTTTTGTCCAGGCATGAGTTACTGTCCTTTCTTTGGGATGATTTAAGAGTCTTTTTTTCTTTTTCCAAAGTTGTCCATATCTTATATTAATCACAGAATGCTTGCCTCAGAGGCGAATGTCTGTTTCGGGATTAGCATTTTATCTGAAATCGACATGTTTGTTACAATGTACATTTGACACTTACACAATCCTGTGGTTCAAACCACCAGCAACAAAAAAAAAGAATATAATATACTATACATGTTTCTCTCCCTCTGTGCATTGATGATTGGATTTCAATTTTTTTCGTAAAACTCTTTGTCTTTTGTCCATGCATGTGTTACTGTCCTTTCTTCAGCATGTTTCAAGAGTCTCTTTCTCTCTTTTTCAATAGTTGTCCATATCTTATATTAATCACAGAATGCTTGCCTCAGAGGAAAATGCCCTGGATTTGCATTTTATCTGAAATTCACATGTTTGTTACAATGTACAGTGATATTTGTATTGTTTTCAAAAAGTACTACATCACTTTTGATACTTGGAGTTATTATATTCAATAAAAAAAAATCATAAAAATTCAGTATTTACTATTAATAGAAACATTCATAGGCATCTGATAAATGATAAATAATAGTTGACAACCCAATAACTCAAAATAAGCTTAAAAAAAAATAAGCGGTTTGTCACCAATATGTATGCCTCCAGATAACATCTTGGTCACCACACAGACATTCACACAGAATAAAGTTTTGTCACCAACATGTATGCCTCCAGATAAAGTCTTTCTTCATGTAATTCCAATTTGTCTTCACACAGACAGTCACACAGGAAATTTTTCTGTCACCAACCTGTATGCCTCCAGATAATGTCGTTCTTCATTTTATTCCAATTGGTCATCACACAGACAGTCACACAGGATAGAGTTTTGTCACCAACATGTATGCCTCCAATGAAGATCACAAAAGAGCAGAATATGTAAGTAGAACTTAGCTATTTGCAGATTGTTTCTTGGTGTGTGTAATTTCAGTTTATCTGCCCTGTGATTTCACTCTTTCCTTCTCAACCACAGTTACTTATATAATGATTGCAATCTATATACAGTAAAACCTGTATAAACCGGCCGGCTACGGCAGAATCATTTTCAGACTTTATATACTGCATGGTCACCTTTAATAGCTGATTATTCAATCAATAATTTAATTGAAAGGACTCAACAGTTGTTTGCAGGACTTTTGAATTCAAATATAAGAAAAAAAATAAAACAAATATTGAAATAATACATATAATAGGAATTATGAGAACTGCATGATATAAGTTTGCAATACAGCTTTTTGTTCAGTTATCTTTGTGTTGACTATTATGTTTTAAACTCAATTCTGGATCTTTGGATAGTTACTAGATTTTTTCTCTTGATTAAGGCGTGCAACAGAACTTGTACATTTTCTACAGTTTCTTATCTATGGGTGGATCTAGCCAATTTTAAACAGGGGACGGAGTAGAGTTTTAGTTGCACCCAATGTACTTATTATAGTAAGAACCCATTGTTTCTCTATTTTGCTATACATTTCTTCTTTTGTTATACGTGTTTCAAACATCACTGCAATACTCTTCTTTTATTGTATATTACTGATTCTGTAAATAAGCCCATTGTTTCCTTTTCCTTATTCTCAACCAAAGGTCAAAGGGGTAGGGTTCCAACTATGTGCTCCCATTCAAATGCATTAATCTTCCATAAAAAGAGGGGATTCCAATCCCAGACCCCCTGGTACCCCCACTATCTTAAAGCAGGAATAATATAACAAAAAATATATATGTACTTCTGTCCACTGCAAATTGACTTTTTTTCATTCAATGTTGATGTTCACAATTTTGAAGCATGCAATTACTACATCTACTTTTTATCATATTTCTATTTTAATGTAATGAAAAGTTAAATTCTATTGTAACACAGGTTCTGCTGACAAATGACTGATAAACCCCTCTTGTATCCTTTTATCTATCAAAAAGGTGTTTAAGAATTTACAATGAATCCAAGTTTTAGAGAAAAGTCAGTTAAATTTATAATTTTCTTCTTTGGAAGTTTTCAAAAACCTGTAAGTTTTT
Source organism: Mytilus edulis (assembly GCF_963676685.1). Taxonomy (NCBI): domain Eukaryota; kingdom Metazoa; phylum Mollusca; class Bivalvia; order Mytilida; family Mytilidae; genus Mytilus; species Mytilus edulis. The sequence continues at coordinate 3,333,382 of NC_092356.1, forward strand.
GAAAAAAAAATGTCATTTTCAGCCATTTCATGACTATATTAATGTTAAAGCAGAAGAAGAACATGAAATGTCGAAAAATTATTCAAGAAAGTATTGAAATATAACTTCAATCATTAATTTTACTCTAATTTACTGTTGTTATAACTTGCAGTATCCTATGATGCAGGTACCCAGTTATCTCCCTTTGATCGCTTCTTCGCAAGGAATAAGCTGACACAATTGCGTATCCAGAGTTTTTGTGATCTGAAAGAGTCAAAAATGGTTTTACTTCATAATTTATACCCATTAAAACGTTACCAAACCTATTTCAGGAATTATAAGGGATTTTCCGTACACCTCCGCAAATTTTAGAACAAAAATTGTGAATTTATAACACTTGAACAACACTTTTTAATAATATTTATATAAAATAATGAAGCTTTCAATCTAGAATTGAACACTTTGATTTTTATAAATGTACAAGTACAAATAAGACGAAACACATCCAAAAACCATGAGGCATGCACGTTTACCAATATATCGTAAACTCTGACCTTTTATCACATGACCAATGTCTTGACCTTAGAAGCCAAGATTAAGGCGTGCAACAGAACTTGTACATTTTCTACAGTTTCTTATCTATGGGTGGATCTAGCCAATTTTAAACAGGGGACGGAGTAGAGTTTTAGTTGCACCCAATGTACTTATTATAGTAAGAACCCATTGTTTCTCTATTTTGCTATACATTTCTTCTTTTGTTATACGTGTTTCAAACATCACTGCAATACTCTTCTTTTATTGTATATTACTGATTCTGTAAATAAGCCCATTGTTTCCTTTTCCTTATTCTCAACCAAAGGTCAAAGGGGTAGGGTTCCAACTATGTGCTCCCATTCAAATGCATTAATCTTCCATAAAAAGAGGGGATTCCAATCCCAGACCCCCTGGTACCCCCACTATCTTAAAGCAGGAATAATATAACAAAAAATATATATGTACTTCTGTCCACTGCAAATTGACTTTTTTTCATTCAATGTTGATGTTCACAATTTTGAAGCATGCAATTACTACATCTACTTTTTATCATATTTCTATTTTAATGTAATGAAAAGTTAAATTCTATTGTAACACAGGTTCTGCTAACAAATGACTGATAAACCCCTCTTGTATCCTTTTATCTATCAAAAAGGTGTTTCAGAATTTACAATGAATCCAAGTTTTAGAGAAAAGTCAGTTAAATTTATAATTTTCTTCTTTGGAAGTTTTCAAAAACCTGTAAGTTTTTAAAAAAAAATGTCATTTTCAGCCATTTCATGACTATATTAATGTTAAAGCAGAAGAAGAACATGAAATGTCGTAAAATTATTCAAGAAAGTATTGAAATATAACTTCAATCATTAATTTTACTCTAATTTACTGTTGTTATAACTTGCAGTATCCTATGATGCAGGTACCCAGTTATCTCCCTTTGATCGCTTCTTCGCAAGGAATAAGCTGACACAATTGCTTATCCAGAGTTTTTGTGATCTGAAAGAGTCAAAAATGGTTTTACTTCATAATTTATACCCATTAAAACGTTACCAAACCTATTTCAGGAATTATAAGGGATTTTCCGTACACCTCCGCAAATTTTAGAACAAAAATTGTGAATTTATAACACTTGAACAACACTTTTTAATAATATTTATATAAAATAATGAAGCTTTCAATCTAGAATTGAACACTTTGATTTTTATAAATGTACAAGTACAAATAAGACGAAACACATCCAAAAACCATGAGGCATGCACGTTTACCAATATATCGTAAACTCTGACCTTTTATCACATGACCAATGTCTTGACCTTAGAAGCCATTAAATCATTTGCTGTCTAACTGCTAGACCTTTCTCTCCATTTTCACTTTTATCCTCCTTGTCTGAAAATTTGATTATCAAAACCTGCATTGCCATTTTCCATGTACACCATGGCTTCAATTTTTTTATTGAAATATATAATTTGCATTCAATTGATCATTTATTCAAGCATTTGTTCTTGAACATGTTGAATGCTCTTCTTCTTCACCTCTTCTGAATGCTCCTAGGTAAAAGTCTTGGAATTTTGTCTTCCAAAAGCATTTAAAGGGATACCACTCTATACATGCTATAATATCACACATTATAAACTATATTAATTCTCAACTCTAAGCTATACTGCAGACCACAAATTACTGACCAGTCACAAAGAATGATATATTTTTAACAGCAACATGTTTCCTTCAACAAGCAGTCCACAAGCAAAATCTTTAGGTACTTTCTTTTCTTTATCTTTTCAATTTTGTCATCACAGCTCAGATATACCAGACAGTTGCACAGGATGTTGCTCATTACCAACAACAGTCATCCCTTCAATATTTGTTCAATAAGCAAAATCTCTAAATGTTTTTTTTCTTTATCTTTTTTTGCCACGTTACAACTGTGAACTAAGGGCTTTGATAGTCATAACGTTTAATAATCACATTAAAAAATTGGTTGTATTTGTAACTACAAAACATATTATAATGAAATGAATGTGTTTTTTGAATTCTTCAATTTAGAAATAAAAAACAATTATTGTATTGTAACTAGCAATTATTTGCTTCTAGAAAAGCTAATCGAAGTGTCTTTGTCTTGATTGTGGATTTTTGTAAATACAAACCTCTATCTGAAACTATAGACAAAGATCGTTGATAATCATATTAAATAAAAACTCATAGAGATTGCTGATGTAGTTTGACCAATAATTGGATTCAACTGAAAAGAAAAAAAACTAGCATGAATAATATTCTTATAGTAAATATTTATTTTTCATTACACACAAAAGAATCGGTGTTATTTCTTACTTTTATAAATTTCTACCTGGGAAGAAAGGTGTATTTTGCATGCCTTTATGTTGGCACTTGATTGTTAAAGATATGAGGGACTGTTTCTGACTGAACATAAGATCATATTCTACCTATAGCCCCATCATTTTCTATTTCTGCTCCTCTACCCCATGTCAATCTTAGAGTGGCTTCAAGAATACCACTATCTGGTAGTCCATATGATCTCTAAAAAAGAAAAACAAAATAATTGTTATAGTAATTTTAATGTTAAAGTAGAAGAGGAACATGAAATATCGAAAAGTTATTCAAGAAAGGGTTGAAATATAACTTCAATCATTAATTTTACTCTAATTTACTGTTGTTATAACTTGCAGTATCCTATGATGCAGGTACCCAGTTATCTCCCTTTGATCGCTTCTTCGCAAAAAATAAGCTGACACAATTGCATATCCAGAGTTTTTGTGATCTGAAAGAGTCAAAACTGGTTTTACTTCATAATGTATACCCCTCAATACATTACCAAACCTATTTAAGGAATTATAAGGGATTTTTCATACACCTCCGCAAATTTTCAGAAAAAAAGTTTCACTTCACTTGTGAATTTATAACACTTGAACAACACTTTTTAATAATAATTATATAAAATAAGAAAGCTTATGCTTATTCAATCTAGAATTGAACACATCCAAAAACCATGAGGCAAGCACGTTTACCAATATATCATAAACTCTGACTTTTTATCACGTGACCAATGTCTTGACCTTAGAAGCCATTAAATCGTTTGCTGTCTAACTGCTAGACCTTTCCCTCCATTTTCACTTTTATCCTCCATGTCTGAAAATTTGATTATCAAAACCTGCATTGTCATTTTCCATGTACACCATGGCTTCAATTTTTAATTGAAATATATAATTTGCATTCAATTGATCATTTATTCAAGCAATCAAAACCATCCATTAGTTCTTGAATGCTCTTCTTCTTCACCTCTTCTGAATGCTCCTAGGTAAAAGTCTTAGAATTCTGTCTTCCAAAAGCATTTAAAAGGATACCACTCTATAATATCACACATTATAAACTATATTAATTCTCAACTCCCCTGAAAAGATAAAAGTTCTAGGTATTTGATAAATGTAATTTATTACATTACACATAAGGTTCTTCAGTTAAACATTACTTGTGCATGTATTTCCCTGTATATTGTAAATATATAAAATAAAAATTAAGGTATTGGAACCATTTGCATTTACAACCTAACAACCCAGTTTGGCCTAAATTTGTCAAAATAAGCTCAGAAACATTTTTTATCAATTAGAAACAGGTCAATTCTTGTAATGTATACATGTATGCTTTTTTCTTGTAACATCAATGAAACTGAAGCAATCACGGAATGTAAAATATATTTCTGTTTGATTTTTGGTTGTTTATCTCAAGATGATTTAAGCTTTGTTTTTCCTACAATGTAGAAAGTAGAATATTGTTTAACATAGCTCTTTTCAGAAAACTACCATTCACCAATTATCCTTTAGGAAGATATATAAGCATATAATGTTCTTTAAGCAATATGAATGATATTTTTTCAACAATTTAGCTTTGTTAATGGTCTATTTGGCATTTTAACTTTCATTGCTTCTCTCCCTTTTAATAAAAGGTATATTAAGTCCACCTACTGTTGCTCTCTTTCAAGCTTTTGTTGTTGGATAGGTTAATTTACTAATTGTTTTGTTTATCCATTTATAGATCAAGTACAGTATGAAATTGTGTACAGTCTTTTGCAGCAATTCATATAATTGTCTGTTTTATTTCCAATTTTTCTGGTTCAGGACTTATGCCAAACACTGCTGGTTTCTGTCATTATGGTGTATAATAGAGAAATGCTTGTCTTTAAGTGACTTTGTCTGTATTATTCATACTTTTATTTTAGACAATCCCTAATATGAAACTATAGACAAAGATCATCATATTAAATAACAGCAATAGAGTATTCTCTTGTATTGGTGTTATTTCTTGAATTGCACTGCATTACAATTGATACCCTGATTAAATGATGCTTTCAATAATGAGTTGCTGTTTCAAGTGAGATTTAATGTGTTATAGTGTAGTTTTGCACCTTATGTTCTCATTCATTCTTCAACCAAGTCTATTGTAGTCACATTCCCCAACAAAAAAACTAATTAAACTTAATTCAAACTATTAGATTTTTGCAGAACTTAATTTTGGGGGACTGTATACATCTGTAAATACTTATGTTTTGGCAATGGACAAGGTCAAGTTTTTATCTGACTGTTAACAACATCTTTTTAAACTTGTGTTATCTAAGTGCTTCCTTCTAAAAATGCTTGTCTTTCAGTGACTTTGTCTGTATTATTCATACTTTTATTTTAGACAATCCCATATATGAAACTATAGACAAAGATCATCATATTAAATAAAAGCAATACAGTATTCTCTTGCATTGGTGTTATTTCTTGCATTGCACTGTGTTACAATGGTCTTAATACCCTGGTTAAATGATGCTTTTGATAATGAATTGCAGTTTCAAGTGAGATATAATATGTTAGTGTAGTTTTGCATCTTATGTTCTCATTCATTCTTCAACCAAGTCTATTGTAGTCACATTCCCCAACAAAAAAACTAATTAAACTTAATTCAAACTATTAGATTTTTGCAGAACTTAATTTTGGGGGACTGTATACATCTGTAAATACTTATGTTTTGGCAATGGACAAGGTCAAGTTTTTATCTGACTGTTAACAACATCTTTTTAAACTTGTGTTATCTAAGTGCTTCCTTCTAAAAATGCTTGTCTTTCAGTGACTTTGTCTGTATTATTCATACTTTTATTTTAGACAATCCCATATATGAAACTATAGACAAAGATCATCATATTAAATAACAGCAATACAGTATTCTCTTGTATTGGTGTTATTTCTTGCATTGCATTGTGTTACAATGGTCTTAATACCCTGGTTAAATGATGCTTTTGATAATGAATTGCAGTTTCAAGTGAGATATAATATGTTAGTGTAGTTTTGCATCTTATGTTCTCATTCATTCTTCAACCAAGTCTATTGTTGTCACATGCTGCCAACAAATGAACTAATTAAACTTTATTTGAACCATTAGATTTTTGCAAAACTTTATTTAGACATCTTTGCCAAATGTTGATTTTTTTTTTGGTGCAGACTGAAATATCCTATTTACTTGAAATAGTACTTTGATTATGTCTTTGAAAAACAAAGATAGATATTTGGTGTTATTTATAACCACAAAAAAAATAAAATTAATGATTGTTGTACTGCTCCTCAGGGCATCTTAAATGTCTATTACAGCTGTTGCTGTTATTGTTTATAGATATCATCAGTATTACTGAATTTAAGGTTCACTCAAGCCAAAACTCTTTATGTAACATATTTTTGATATTAATTTGAGGAAGAAGGAATTTGTTCAATTAGTGTTCATTATTAAATATGAAAAGTTTTAAAAGTGGAATATGGTTAAAATAGTTCTCAATTTCTTTTTTGATTGTACATAATTTTGTACATTTACAATCAGGTATCCTGTAACTGGCTCTTATCTCTTCCCAGCTTTTTTTTATTCTCCACTCAGGGGCATATGTTTTTTAACCTGTGTCCTTTCTTTTGTCCGTTTGTATTGTGGTCAAGGTAGTTCAATTAAATTGAAGTCCAGATTTGAAATTTAGTACACATATTCCCTATGATATGATCTTTAATTTTAATGCTAAATTGCAATTTTGACTCCAAATTCACAGTCTAATGAACAAAGAAATGATAGTGCTGGTGGAGCATCCATGTACTATGGGCACATTCTTGTTGTTCATCTTTGGACATGTTGAATAAGAATACAATGCACACAAAATACATAAAAGATTTTCCTACCAATTAAGTGCCCTTCAATACTTTGGCCCAAAACTGTACTAAAGTAAGACAAGTTTATAATTATTCATCAATCCGTGGTACAAGTGTATAACATATAAAAACAAAACATTTGAAGGCCTCTACATACAGCTTGAAACCCAAAAGTGTGGGGATTCCCTAACTTTATATTAAGATAAATGACAAATGAAATGTAAACTATTCGCTTATCATGCAGAATATATAACAAGCACAGATCATTTCCTGTTCAATAATGCCATCATGGATGGACATTCTTTAAACATTTGTATTGTTGATCCATCTTGGTTTACATAGAATGCAATAAAAAAAAGTAATAAAGCAATCATAATATTTCTAAAACCGTTTAACTTCTGTATAGTATACTATATATTGGATTCTTTATCTACATGTGTTTGAATAACACTTTGTTGGCAGCAGCTAAAGGAACATTGTTTTGCTCTTTTGCTTCACCTGTTCTGAATTTTCCTAGGTAAAAGTCATGGAATCCTGCTCCCAGAAGCATTTAAAGGGATACCACTCTATAATCTTGCACATTATCAAAATAAATTACTTACATCGTACTTAATATACATTTGTATTGCCTGTACATCCTGGTTTACATGGAATGCAATAAAAAAAGTAATAAAGCAAACGTAATATTTCTAAAAGCATTTAACTTCAACTTAAGTATAGTATAATATATCTTAAATTTTTTTTTATCAACATGTGTTTGCATAACACTTTGTTGGCACAGCTAAAGGAACATTTTCTTGCTATTCTGCTTCACCTGTTCTGAATTTTCCTAGGTGCTTTTAAAGGGATACCTCTCTATAATTCTACACATTATAAACATAAATTACTGACATCATACTTAATATACATTTGTATTGCTGATCCATTTGGTTTACATAGAATGCAATAAAAAAAAGTAATAAAGCAATCATAATATTTCTAAAACCGGTTAACTTCAACTTATGTATAGTATACTATATATTAGATTCTTTATCCACATGTGTTTTAATAACACTTTGTTGGCAGCAGCTAAAGGAACATTTTTTTGCTCTTCTGCTTCACTTGTTCTGAATTTTCCTAGGTGCATTTAAAGGGATACCTCTCTATAACCACATACTTAATATACATTTGTATTGCTGGTACACCCTTATTTACATGGAATGCAATAAAAAAAAAGTAATAAAGCAATCTTAATATTTCTAAAACCATTTAACTTCAACTTAGGTATAGTATACTGTATATTAGATTTTTGTATCTACATTTGTTTGAATAACACTTTGTTGGCAGCAGCTAAAGGAACATTTTTTTGCTCTTCTGCTTCACCTGTTCTGAATTTTCCTAGGTAAAAGTCATAAATACAAGCATGTCTTACTATTAGGAGATCTAGGCTAAATTAGGCACTTCTGGTATTATGTAAGCACCACATCAGCACCGTTACATAGCTTGTAATCTTTCAGCATGTTCAGCTGTTTCCTACCATTTTCCTTCCAATTCATATTATCTTCATCTTGTAATGTTTTGTGGATCAATTAAAAATTATGTTTTGTTTTCATTCTGATTAATCTAACAATTTTTAAGTTTCAATTAAAATAGGCAATTGTTAGAATAGTCCCTTTAATCAATTAATAGATGGTTTATAATAATCTAATAAATCAGAATAGCCTAGATATAATTTTTCTTCCTTGACTTAAATTCCTTCAACAATTATGTATTTATGCACCTTCCTATGTTGGTGTAGTGTGTTTCAAATGTTTAAGCAATGCCTGTTATGTGTTACCAATTCTTTGTATCTTCTCAATGCTGTTTTATAAACCTTGTGCTATGTGGGCATTTGCCTCAAGCTTGCATGTATCATGGGCTATGTACGTGTGTTTAGAACCTAAACATGAATTTGCTATATTTATGTTTCATATATAAATTACTTGCCAAAATGAAATACTAAAATAAATTAAGGGCTGAATGCATATACATAATATTTATGTTATATGAATTTAAGGCGCCATAACTTAATAAGTAAGCCACCTACCAAAACCAAAGCCACCTACCAAAACCAATAACAACAAGAACAAAATAATTATAATAAAGCAATTTGGTTGTGAATGCAGTTAGACTTTAAAACAATTTTAATTGGCTACAATCAACTAAGGATATGTATTTACCAATTCTAAATAAAACAATATTGATTAATAGTTCATTAGTATTTTTAATTTCTTCTCCTTGTTTCACATTTGATTGCTTAATTTCTTCCACCATAGTTGTTGCTTATATTGCGTATGTTTTTATCATAATTGTTGACTAAAAATGCCCTCTGTGGGACCTTGAACTTAAATTATATTTCAATGTATAAGAAATTTACCTATGATAATCTTCTATACAATATATTTTGTTGTCTACATCAATCGTAAACAACACTCCATCAAGCAGCTTTTTACCCATTTAAGAGGTGAACTGACCACCATCAGAATGAAATAAAAAAAAAAGTAGCAATCAAAATATTTTAAAAACCATTTAACTTAACTCAAATTATGTATAGTTTATCCACACTATGGTAGCAGCAGCTAAAGGGTCATAAAATCTGACTCCTCATTCTAGACCTTTCTCTCCATTTTCACTTTTATCCTCCTCATCTGAAAATGTAATTATCAAAATATGTTTTGTCATTTACCATGAAGACCATGGCTTCAATGTTTAATTGAAATTATAATTTGCATTTGTTCTGAATTCTCTTGGGTAAAAGTCTTGGAATCCTGTCTCACAAAAGCATTGAAAGGGATACTACTGTATAATTTCACACATGAAATGATTGAACCAGGCAATGATTGAAAATAATATTTTTAGTAGATTTTTTTTATTGCACTTTTTATTTGGCAAAGTATTGCAATTTTTTAAAGAGAAAATGAAAAAAAAATCATATTTTTTTGTTGAATTACACTCTTATCAGCGTTTACAATTAACACAATCTGTGATATCAATATATCATTGCACTTTGAAAACAAGTAGTTATTTGTTGATTGACACAGTTGTCTGTTCATCAATACAAATGATGGTTGAAACGAAAAGTCAAATGTTAAATTTATGCAAGAAAAAAAGATAAATAAGAAGACTTCTGGTAGAAGGGAGAGTACTTTCTTACATTGATGTCAATGACACGACAGCCTCATCAGACTGATTTCGTAGAGGGAATCCGTTTAAAGTCCCCCTTTACACAAAGAATCTTTCTAACATGGATTCCAGGCAGGTTCAGGGAGGAATTTGCTTGTGTGTGTTCAGAGATGATGACTGCAAAAAAGCTGTGTTACAAATATCACAATTATACGTTTTTTTCTCATCACTTGGCGTCCGTCTTCGTCCTGCTTCCGGCGTTAACTTTTACAAAAATCTTTTCCTCTGAAACTACTCAGCCAAATTTAACCAAACTTGGCCACAATCATCATTGGGGTATCTAGTTTAAAAATTCTGTCCAGTGACCTGGCCAACCAACCAAGATGGCCGCCATGACTAAAAATAGAACATAGGGGTAAAATGCAGTTTTTGGCTTATACCTCAAAAACCAAAGTATTTAGAGCAAATCTGAAATGGGGCAAATTGTTAATCAGGCTAAGATCTACCTGCCCTGAAATTTTCAGATGAATCCAACATTCCGTTGTTAGGTTGCTGCCCCTGAATTAGTAATTTTGAGGAAATTTTGCTGTTTCTGGTTATTATCTTGAATATTATTATAGATAGAGATAAACTGTAAGCAGCAATTATGTTCAGCAAAGTACAAATGGTCAGTTGACCACTTAAGGAGTTATTGCCCTTCATAGTCAATTTTTAACCATTTTTCGTAAATCTTGTAGATTTTCAGTAACATTTTCCACAGAAATTACTGTTATAGAAAGAGATAATTGTAAGCAGCAAGAATGTTAAGTAAAGTAAGATCTACAAACACATCACCATCACCAAAACACAATTTTGTCATGAATCCATCTGTGTACAATGTTTAATATACACATAGACCAAGGTGAGCGACACAGGCTCTTTAGAGCCTCTAGTTTTAAGTATATGTCCTTTGGTGGATTTTCAGGAATGACCTATTTCGAACATCTTTCCACATAAATCACATGGCTATCTATGATGTTTCTTCATCTTACAATTTCAGCTTTCTTCTTCATTATAGAATTCATTTGTTTGCATATGTCTGTTGTACAATAGACCTTAAGCTTGTAAATTTGCAGTTTATTCATATCTTTTCTACACTGTAAGCAAAAAACAGCTGCTTATGAATTAGGAACAACATATAATTGCCATGATTTGGAGAAGATGATTTAAACATTCGCATTGCTGGTCCTTCCTTTGAGCAGGAATAAAAAATTATAATAAAAAAACTGAAAGGGTCACCTGTATGACGTATGTCCTCATTCACGTAATTCAATTTTGCCTAGGATGCAAGATTCTAGTTACAATGTGCTGTCGCATGGAAGCATTGTAGAAGTCTTGAATAGTGCAAAGGCTATGTACTTACAGAAAGACTTACACACTGTGCTGTCTTTTCAACTACAAAGCAGGCTAGCCAGTAGTGATAAAGAATCTATGGCTCTTACCACACGAGACATTTACACAATCATGTGGTACAAACCACCAGCAAACAATAGAAGAATATAATATACCATACATGTTTCTCTCCCTCTGTGCATTGATGATTGGATTTCATTTTTTTCCATAAAATTCATTTTTCTTTTGTCTAGGCATGAGTTACAGTCTTTTCTTTAGCATGTTTTAAGAGTCATTTTCTCTCTTTTTCAATTGTCAAATGTCAACATCTTATATAAATCACAGAATGCTTGCCTCAGATGCGAATGTCTGTCTTTGGATTTGCATTTTATCTGAAATTGACATGTTTTTACTATCTACAGTGATATTTGTACTACATTACTTTTGATACTTAGAGTTGTTAAATTCAATTAAAAAAAGTCATCAAAATTCAGTATTTACTATTAATAGAAACATTCATATATAGGCATCTGATAAATGATAAATTATAGATTATATTTGAGTTGCATTCCAGTCTCAAAGTTTGTATAATTATTTGATTGAAGATTAAGACATATTGTGTTCTGCTATTTTGCAATCCGAAGATGGCAAAAGATAATGGATTTCAACATAGTTCATCAAACATATTAGGTTTTTAAGTGTGTATGCCAGATGGATGTGTTTTATCAGTAACACTGAAATTAAAGCATTTTAACAAATGCTATCATAATATATTTTATTAAAGCTTAAAATCAAAACATTTTAAATGTAATTATTGTTGTACAATCTAGTTCTAGTACTGATTGACTGCATGATACATCAGTTTGCTTTGTATTTTGCATGGCATGCAATTTTAACTATCTGGCAGGTCGAAACTTTCCTGGTTCAGTTCACAATTACGTTTTGTAAGACCCTGCATTATTAAGATAAATAAAAAATGTAGTAAATGTTGTTGATAGAATTTAAGTGTTATTTTCAACAAATGGTACATCACTCTAAATTTTGAATATGCTGTATTGATAAAAACACCATCTTTGGCTTTTTATAGTCTTTAAAAAGATGTATGATGATTTTTTAGAAGTGCTGTATATATTATACATTTACAAGCATATAGAACCAGGAAGGTCTCAGGGATAAGTCGGATTTCTATTTTATTTTCCCTCAAACTGTAAATTTGATGCATTCCCTGACTGATGAGACCAAATATGCATTCAAATTTACGGTTTAAATAAACTTACATAACTGCTATGAAAGCATATATCAACTTGCCCTGCTGTTCCATTTTTTTTAGGAAAACATAATAAAGTGCTTTGCTGAGTGCAGCTGGAGGCGTTGCAGATGGCCAAACCTGAACAGTTGGGGCAAATATACACACCATATTCAAGCTTGATACTGGTTTGAATTTGGATTTTATTTAACATTTGACATATTATAGGTTTCTAAATAAAAGTAGTCAAAGAACTAGAAATTGGTTATATGAATTGAAGTTTCAAATGTTTATTCAATTAAAGATTTCTTACTGTTGTGCAATACACTATGCTGTTTTGCAATACTTAGTAAATCTGTTGTCAGACTATAAACAAAGAAAGTTCAATTAACTCTCAATGTCATATTATAAATTTATGAAAATCGAAAGGGAGCTTACATCAATAGATTTAAAAACTATAGGTACTCTGATGGATTTAACATAGGAGGGTGTAATACATATAATACTAAAGGTACTCTGATGGATGTAATATAGATGGGTGTAATACATATTAAACCATAGGTAATCTGGTGGATGTAACATAGGAGAGTGTAATACCCATAATACCATAGGTATTTTAATGGATTTAACATAGGAGGTTGTAATACACATACATTTTAATACTATAGGTACTCTGATGTATTATATATATAAACATAGGAGGTTGTGACAATTTTGACTGAAGTTTTCTATTTGTATCATATTATATGAATACCAATTACTTTTGAATGCCATTAATGGTTTACATATTTTTTTCAGTACATGCATGAAGATGACTTGGAGGCAATGGTGTCATACATGTTAGTTTTAACTATAATAGCCTAACTGAAATTTGAAAAAAAATAATCAGAGGAAAAGAGTGACCACGTCTTTCTTATGAAGATCAACACACACAAGGAAATTATCAGACAATTTGTAGCCAGATATGGGGGCAGTTTAAGATATATGCATGAAAAGAAAGTGAAATCAATGTTTATTAGATAAAAGCTTGATGATATAACAAAAATATAACAGTGCTGAATATGAAAACCCCATGCCATGTCACATGTAACTTTTGGAATGCAGATATTTTCAGTATTACAATAAAAGGAAGGATTTCATTACTGTTAAAACTGACTCTGGAACATTCAAGACAAAGAAATAAAGAAATAAAAACATAAGAGAACATTTGAAGGATCAACACACAAAAGGAAATGTTCATATCATTATGCATCATGTGCAGTAGTTGGATAATTTTGGATATATATACATAAAACTGTGAACTAAGTGATAATTATAATTCAAACATTATATGTGGTACCTGCATTTACTTAAAGGTATATATATTGTAATTCACAACATTTTACATGGATATATAGGAATATTCTTTGCATGATACATGTGAAATAAAAAAAGACAAGTATAGGAATAAAGAATTATCTAGTACGGCAATAGCATATGAAAACCAGCAGGATGATACATGTATATGTCTATACATTTATTATGGATCATGGAAACCTACAAGGAAGTATTGTATGAATTGTTATAAGGATTATTAGTTTAAATTCAATGTGACATATGCAATGCCTTTTGTTTTAATTTTGAGAAAACTATTTGAAATGAATGAAAAATTATATTAAAGTTTCTTTGACATTGAAACCTTTGAAATAGTCATATTTGTATATAATAGGCAGATAATACTCATACTGAACTCAAGGCTTTCAAATGCATACAACTTTAATGAATAAACAAATAGATTTATCTCAAGGACATTTCTTTTTTTAATGTTTTTCTTTCTATAATAATTTACTGTTTTGTACTGGAAAAAGTGCAATGAATGAATGATGCTTGTTCAAAAAATGAACATAGCTCTAGAAATTATTGCTTATATAGCTGATCTAGTTTTAAAAAGACCCATTCACACATGTGATGTAAAAGTAACTGATCCTTATAATTCAGTGAATTAATTAAAAATGTTTTTAAATATAAAAAAAAAACACTGAAAAAACTTTAACAGGGCTTAGAAGATAAATATTTCTCATAAAACATGAGTTTGATAGAAAGGGTTTCATACTACCATACACTAGTGCTTGTTAAAGTGTTTTCCCTATCAGGAGAATCATTTTGTTTTAGAAATACTGTTATACCGTTCGTCATCACGTTATTTCACTATGTTAAACCTTGGTAATCTAAAAGTCGTAAAGACCCTTTGATATTAAAATTTAAGGAAGTAAGCAAGATAATATTATATTCAATCGGCAGATATGACACACAAATATGTTTAGAAATGAACATTTGGTTACGAAAACCCTCACAAAGTATAACGTCAGAGTATCCCCCCTTTTTTCTCTTCGTATGCATGGTGATTCTTTAAAGATTCATGAACAACTCAAGTATGAAAATGTGAAAAAAAAAAACATTATTTTACATCTTTAATGTGTTTATCTCTAGTTAGAAACTATCAAAATGTCGATTATTTCTTTCCCGGCATTTTTACACCGAAAAGGGGAATAATCGATCTGAATCAATTCAGTGTTTAAATGTCGCCGAGTAAGGACTTCAATATCATTCATCTATAAAGATCGCATTGGCGCACCCCATTAACATTTCTTGATCTCTTTAAAACTTGGCATATGCTGCCTCTGAATTGGTCATTTTAAGGAGAAATTTTCGTTTTTGGTTATTATCTTGAATATTATTATAGATACAGATAAAGTTTAAACAGCAATAATGTTCAGCAAAATAAGATCTTCAAATAAGTCACCTTGAACAAAATGGTCAGTTGACCCCTAAAGGAGTTATTGCACTTTATAGTCATTTTTTACCAATTTTTCGTAAATTTTTGGTAAAGCCATTTTTATTATTCGTGATTATAAAGACTCATGACAGTTAGAAAACATTCCGAAGCAAACATTCAGTATAACATAGAATTCAACATAATGTATTTAATGACGTAAGAAACTGACTTCAAGTGGTTATGTAAAATGATGAGATACAATCTCCCAGAAGCAATTTGTATGTCACCCTCCATAGAATCCATCAATAGCTAGCTAAACCTCTCAAGTGTTGTATAGCTGACAGGTGTCATCTGACCTTGACCTCATTTGTATGGTTCAATGGTCAAAGTTAAGCTTTTGAGGGTTTTTTTATGGCCCTGCAAAGAAGTTGTTGGTGCCATATAGTTTTACCCTTTGCACATGTTGCACTTTGAGAATTTGTTGTAAATCGTTAAAAATCACAGTTATAAGGACTTTTTTTCTAAACACCTTCAGATATGGGGCTGATTTTTATATGTGACTTAACCATGATGAGTTACAGATCAAGTTTAATTTTAATTCAGCTCCACTAATTTATGCCGAAATAACGGGCTTTGGACTTTGAGAATTTGTTGAAAATCACAGTTTATATACAGTCTTTTTTTTTAAAAGCCTTCAGATGTTTGGCTGATTTTTGGTATGTGAGTTGTTCATGATGAGTTACAAGTCAAGTTCAAGTTCAGTTCTGCTCCACTAATTTTTGCTTAAATTAAGGGCTTTGGACTTTGATAAATTATTCAAAATCACAGTTATACAGTTTTTTTTTCTATACGCCTGCAGATTTTGAGCTGATGTTTGATATGTGAGACTACCATCATGTATGTGTCCACATGTGTTTATATTGAAATTGCGTATTTTTCAACTTTTTGTGATGGGGCCATTCGTGTCGCTTTGACACATCTAGTTTTTTTCCAATACTGCCGGTATATGCAATAGGTCAACTATATTTGGTGTATGGAAATATTTTATGATCTATATGTCATTCCTGTGTGTTTTATTTGACCTTGACCTCATTTTCAAGGTTCATTGCTGTGTTAAGTTTTGTGTTTTGGTCTGTTTTTCTTAAACTATAAGCAATAGGTCAACTATATTTGTTGTATGGATGAATTGTTAGGTGTACATGCCTGCCTCGCATGGTTCATCTGACCTTGCCCTCATTTTTATGGTTCATTGGTCAATGTTTATTTTTGTTGGTTAATGTTAATTAAGTTCATGTGACAGTTGTAATAAAGCTTTCTATTTAGGGCTTTCAACATAGGCGAGACATTTCAGCATGTGCACTTTTGTCTAGATTAAGTATGTTTCTTAGAAACTAAAAGCAATAGGTCAACTAAATTAATTTAAATTTAATTTTTGAATTTCAAATATATATAGATAAACTAAAAGAGATTTAGCCATTTACAGAATTTGTGGTCTGGTATATTTTTTCAAGTAAATTTGTAGTAGCATCTTTTTAGCTCACCTGGCCGAAAGGCCAAGTGAGCTTTTCTCATCACTTGGCGTCCGTCGTTGTCGTTGTCCGTCGTCGTCCTGCGTTTACTTTTACAAAAATCTTCTCCTCTGAAACTACTGGGCCAAATTTAACCAAACTTGGCCATAATCATCGTTGGGGTATCTAGTTAAAAAATTGTGTCCGATGCCTCGCCCAACCAATCAAAATGGCCGCCATGGCTAATAATAGAACATAGGGGTAAAATGCAGTTTTTGGCTTATAACTCAAAAACCAAAGCATTTAGAGCAAATCTGACGAGGTAAAATTGTTTATCAGGTCACTATCTATCTGCCCTGAAATTTTCAGATGAATCAGACATTCTGTTGTTGGGTTGCTGCCCCTGAAATGGTAATTTTAAGGAAAGTTTGCTGTTTTTTGGTTATTATCTTGAATATTATTATAGATAGAGATAAACTGTAAACAGCAATAATGTTCAGCAAAGTAAGATCTACAAATAAGTCAACATGACCAAAATGGTCAGTTGACCACTTTAGGAGTTATTGCCCTTTATAGTCAATTTTTAACCATTTTTCGTAAATCTTAGTAATCTTTTAGAAAAATCTTCTTCTCTGAAACTACTGGGCCAAATTTTACCAAACTTAGCCATAATCATCATTGGGGTATTTAGTTTTAAAAAATGTGTCCGGTAACTCGGCCAACAAACCAAGATGGCCGCCATGGCTAAAAATAGAACATGGGGTAAAATGCAGTTTTTGGCTCATAACTCAAAAACCAAAGCATTAAGAGCAAATCTGACACGAAGTAAAATTGTCGATCAGGTCACGATCTATCTGCCCTGGAATTTCCAGATGAATCGGATAATCGGTTGTTAGGTTGCCTCCCCTGAATTGGTAATTTTTAGGAAATTTTGCTGTTTTTTTGTTATTATCTTGAATATTATTATAGATAGAGATAAACTGTGAACAGCAATAATGCACAGCAAAGTAAGAACTAAAAATAAGTCAGTATGACCAAAATAGTCAATTGACCCCCTAAGGAGTTATTGCTCTTCATAGTCAATTTTTAACAATTTTCTTAAAATTTGAAGATTTTCAATAACATTTTCCACAGAAAGTACTGTTATAGATAGAGATAATTGTAAGCAGCAAGAATGTTTAGTAAAGTAAGATCTACAAACACATCACCATCACAAAAACACAATTTTGTCATGAATCTATCTGTGTCCATTGTTTAATATTCACATAGACCAAGGTGAGCAACACAGGCTCTTTAGAGCCTCTAGTTTACAAGAAGCAGAGTTGGTTTTAAACATTGAGGCTTGTATAGGGTATATTGGGATACGGGATATTTGCCATTTTAATTTTAGGGATATGGGATATTTGTCCTAAAAGTAAATGGGATATGGGATATTGATGCATTTATAAGGATATTGAACTTTTAACATGAAAAAAAAATGTGGAATTTACAATTCAAGTACAGAAATATTTACATCTCACTTGATAGTCCTTGATAAAATTGCCCAAAAAAGTTTAATATTAAAGGTCATTTTAGTGCTTTGTGGATTTTAATTGAGTTTATGGTCGTTTTATTTAAAAGTCATCCAAACCCAAGCGAAAAGTATTGATTTATATGCTCATGTGTACTGATAATTTTAAAAGTATTTGTTTTGCTTTCTATACCTCGTTCCTTATTGTTAATTTTCCTTTTTTAGATGGTGATGTTCTTTTGGCACTATCTTACGGTGTTTGTATATCACAACTCCTCCGCTTTGCCCGTGTCTGTTGTAACGTTTTTGATTTTAATGAACGAAATATATGTATTACTGGTAAATTATTAAGTCAGGGATTTCGTTACCACAAATCACTTAAAATCTTCTACAAATACAAATCGGGCGCGAACATGAAGGGTGCGAACGTGTAGAGTGCGAAAGTATATTGGGCGCGAACGGTATATAGTAATTTATTAATATTTTTAATTATTTTTTAACTAAAGTAGGGAAGGCAATTCAAGATGGCAACTTGGATCCCTTTAGGATTTTTCAGTATACGGATATGGATAGTAAACTGCACATTGCCAGAAAACAAAGAAATAGTGATGGCAACGTTAGATGCGTTAAGGGCATACGATACAGTTACAGGGAAGGTAATGACGTTGCTAATGTAAAATGTTATTTTTGCGACGTCAAACTATGGCATATCGGGAAAAGATGCATTTTTCGACTGATTTTTTCATTTTGCAAGGAGATTATGTGACCCAAATTTTATAAAACTGTAAATAGCGCAATTTTTTTTAATTTTGATAAACATGCAGCAAAAAAATTACGTTTTTTCCTCTATTGATGAACATTTGATAAATATAGAGTTATTTCGGAATAAAAATTGCATAGTTTTTAATGATACTTATAAAATACAGAAATTACCGATTATTTAACAAAAAACAATTTGTGTTTACCTTTACTCTTTCGAAAAAGAAAATACGGACACAAATCTGAATTTTGAGCAAATATACAAAATTTCGACCTCATTTTACTCAAAAAGTAGCACATGAATTTTAAGGTATATTTTTTATTACATATTTGATTTAATCAGGTAAAAAATAGCCTATAGGCAAATTTTCATCAACTTGTAAATACAGGTTCAAAACTATCGTATGCCCTTAATAAATTCATGCAAATAGAGAGAAAATAGTAAAAAATAAATTAAAAACATTGATTTACCAAATTTTAATCTGCTAACCGAGTCCCTGTGATTTAGAGCTGGGAACAGTATATCTAACATATATATTCCTGTTTAAAGTAAACAAACGCTATCTAATTTTGATGGTCAAACATAGAGTAGCCTCATTAAAAGTCTAGATGTCAGCAGTGTTTAATAAACCGGGTGTGAATCAAACACTTTTAAAGTGGGGTGGGGGTAAAGCAAGCCAACATTTGAAGATACTATCAAATAGGTTATTTGTTTCACATATTTAAAGTTCTTTAAAAGGGGGTGCTTCCTGTCCCCTCCATCCCATAAAAACTAACCCGCCTTGCCAAACAAACTATTAGATGTAATTCATGTTAATATAGCTGTACAGTGGAGCCTATAGAAAGTTTGCTATTTCATAACCAAAAATCAACATATTTTTGGAAAATGACGCTTCAGCGGCATTGTTCCGATACCATTGACCAGAACAACAGGAAGTCGATTATTGCCTCCGCCTACCGTACTCGGTTTCATATTTACTATTTTACACACTAACTGGTATCTGCTTGTATTTCGCTACACTCGAACAAAGTGTTGTAGTTGGAAGGGCACCAGTTTACATACTTTGTTTTATTTACAACAAAAATGTTGACCTGTCTATAGAAAGGCTTGTATAGTCCGCGGTTTTATTCACCAAAATTGGACCTTCCAGAGGGGGTGCGGACAATAGAGTACAATAAGCAAGACATAAGAGAACAGGTTCAATTTCGCGGCGAGGTGGTTGTTTTCGTTCCGCCATCATTGATATTGTAGAGGGCACTCTCATCATTTTTCAAACTAGTAATTTTAACTCATCCATATTAATAAGTTATTTCTATTTAATATCAAATTAAAACTGATTAATATAAAAACTAAACCTTTCATTACAAATTTCTCGTTTGTTTTCAATGCATTTGAAATAAACTGGTATCTGCTAGATTGAAACGATCCAAACATAGTAAAAAAGACAACCGTAAACCAGCTTAGAATTTGTAAACTACAAAACGTAATCGGTTATTGTTCATTCCGTTTTGGTGTTTCATACCGACTTGTGTGGTTTGTATAAGCTTAAGACCCTTCAAACATTAATGTGATAGGTATAATAAAGACTTTTTTACAAGAGGATGGAACTGTTTTACTTTCAAAGTCGTATTATAGTGATATAATATACCTTATATACCACATGTACCCTGGTGGGTGTAACACAGGAGGATGTTATACACCTTATTTACCACATGTTCCATGGTTGATGTAACACAGGAGGATGTTATACACCTTATATACTACATGAACCATGGTTGATGTAACACAGGAGGATGTTATACACCGTATATACCACATGTACCATGGTTGATGTAACACAGGAGGCTGTTATACACCTTACATACCACATGTAACCTGGTTGATGTAACACAGGAGGATGTTATACACCTTATATACCACATATACCATGATTGATGTCACACAGGAGGATGTTTTACACCTTATATACCACATGTACCCTGGTGGGTGTAAAACAGGAAGATGTTATACACCTTATATACCACATGTACCTTGGTTGATGTCACACAGGAGGATGTTATACACCTTATATATCATATGTGCCACGGTTGATGTAACACAGGAGGATGCTATACACCTTATATACCACATGTACCATGGTTGATGTAACACAGGAGGATGTTATACACCTTACCACATGTACCCTGGTTGATGTAACACAGGAGGATGTTACACACCTTATATACCACATGTGTCCTTGTTGATGTAACACAGGAAGATGTCATACACCTTATTAACCACATGTACCTTGGTGGGTGTAACACATGAGGATGTGATACACCTTATATACCACATGTACCCTGGTGGGTGTAACACAGGAGGATGTTATACACCTTATTTACCACATGTACCATGGTTGATGTAACACATGAGGATGTAATACACCTTATATACCACAGGAACCATGGTTGATGTAACACAGGAGGATGTTATACACCTTATATACCACATGTGCCATGGTTGATGTAACACAGGAGGCTGTTATACACCTTACATACCACATGTAACCTGGTTGATGTAACACAGGAGGATGTTATACACCTTATATACCACATATACCCTGGTTGATGTCACACAGGAGGATGTTATACACCTTATATACCACTTGCACCCTGGTTGATGTCACACAGGAAGATGTTATACACCTTATATACCAAATGTACCATGGTTGATATAACACAGGAGGCTGTTATACACCTTATATACCACATGTGTCCTGGTTGATGTAACACAGGAGGATATTATACACCTTATTTGCCACATGTACTGTGGTGGGTGTAACACATGAGGATGTGATACACCTTATATACCACATGTACCCTGGTGGGTGTAACACAGTAGGATGTTATACACCTTATTTACCACATGTACCATGGTTGATGTAACACAGGAGGGTGTTATACACCTTACCACATGTACACTGGTTGATGTAACACAGAAGGATGTTATACACCTTATATACCACATGTACCCTGGTTGATGTCACACAGGAAGATGTTATACACCTTATTTACCACATGTGTCCTTGTTGATGTAATACAGGAAGATGTTATACACCTTATTTACCACATGTACCCTGGTGGGTGTAACACATGAGGATGTGATACACCTTATATACCACATGTACCCTGGTGGGTGTAACACAGTAGGATGTTATACACCTTATTTACCACATGTACCATGGTTGATGTAACACAGGAGGATGTTATACACCTTATATACTACATGAACCATGGTTGATGTAACACAGGAGGATGTTATACACCGTATATACCACATGTACCATGGTTGATGTAACACAGGAGGCTGTTATACACCTTACATACCACATGTAACCTGGTTGATGTAACACAGGAGGATGTTATACACCTTATATACCACATATACCATGATTGATGTCACACAGGAGGATGTTATACACCTTATATACCACATGTACCCTGGTGGGTGTAAAACAGGAAGATTTTATACACCTTATATACCTCATGTACCTTGGTTGATGTCACACAGGAGGATGTTATACACCTTATATACCAAATGTACTCTGGTTGATGTAACACAGGAGGCTGTTATACACCTTATATACCACATGTGTCCTGGTTGATGAAACACAGGAGAATATTATACACCTTATATACCACATGTACCATGGTTGATGTAACACAGGAAGATGTTATACACCTTATTTACCACATGTGTCCTGGTTGATGTAACATAGGAAGATGTTATACACCTTATTTACCACATGTACCCTGGTGGGTGTAACACATGAGGATTTGATACACCTTATATACCACATGTACCCTGGTGGGTGTAAAACAGGAAGATTTTATACACCTTATATACCTCATGTACCTTGGTTGATGTCACACAGGAGGATGTTATACACCTTATATACCAAATGTACTCTGGTTGATGTAACACAGGAGGCTGTTATACACCTTATATACCACATGTGTCCTGGTTGATGAAACACAGGAGAATATTATACACCTTATATACCACATGTACCATGGTTGATGTAACACAGGAAGATGTTATACACCTTATTTACCACATGTGTCCTGGTTGATGTAACATAGGAAGATGTTATACACCTTATTTACCACATGTACCCTGGTGGGTGTAACACATGAGGATTTGATACACCTTATATACCACATGTAAAAAAAGAAAGACTTGTATAGTCCGCGGTTTTATTCACCAAAATTGGACCTTCCAGAGGGGGTGCGGACTATAGAGTACAATAAGCAAGACATATGAGAACAGGTTCAATTTCGCGGCGAGGTGGTTGTTTTCGTTCCGCCATCATTGATATTGTAGAGGGCACTCTCATCATTTTTCAAACTAGTAATTTTAACTCATCCATATTAATAAGTTATTTCTATTTAATATCAAATTAAAACTGATTAATATAAAAACTAAACCTTTCATTACAAATTTCTCGTTTGTTTTCAATGCATTTGAAATAAACTGGTATCTGCTAGATTGAAACGATCCAAACATAGTAAAAAAGACAACCGTAAACCAGCTTAGAATTTGTAAACTACAAAACGTAATCGGTTATTGTTCATTCCGTTTTGGTGTTTCATACCGACTTGTGTGGTTTGTATAAGCTTAAGACCCTTCAAACATTAATGTGATAGGTATAATAAAGACTTTTTTACAAGAGGATGGAACTGTTTTACTTTCAAAGTCGTATTATAGTGATATCTGTTATGTACGGATTCGACTTTCAACGGTTAATTTCTTCTTTAACACGTGCTTTTTAAACTTCCTGTTTAAACATCGCAAGTTTCAAAATTGTTTTTTAAGTGAATTAAACTTATTTTAACAATCATGACGCGTTTTAGAATCATTTTTACGCAGTTTCTACTTCTGTTTGATGATGGAAAACAGCTTTTCTCAAGAAAATACGGCAAACGATCGCAGAGGATTTGAAATATACAAGTCAAATCGGCACCTGGTTAAATCGGCATCTAGTCAAATCGGCACCTATTTCAAGTCAATTCGGCATCCAATAATATTTGTTATAATATTTTCCATTCAATTGATAAAATAGTTCAGAAAAATAAATATATACAAAATGTACATGAACCCCCAAAAATGTGAAAGTTAATATTTTTGGACAATCCCTTCCTAAGGTATTTATATCTTTTTGCTTAAATACTGAACAAAATTCTGGCAACCCCTTTCTTATTTTTACTCTTTTTGCTGAAAACACTGTTAAAAATATATGTTTAACATGGGTGACGAATTGACTATATCAGGTGTCGATTTAAACAGGTGCCGATTTGACTATACCGGGTGCGAATTTAACCAGGTGCCGGTTTGACTACAATTCTTTGAAATTACCTGAGTTTCATTAGACCTTTGATAACAGTAACAAAACGATTATTTACCTAAACTTTTGTGGGGAGAAGGGGGTTCTGAATATGTACCAGTGAGAAATATACAAGCCTTTCTACGGTATTTATTTGAACAATTCAGGTAGTCTTGACCTATTCATTTGTCTTTAAAAAAAACAGCCAGTTGTCATCTTCACTTCACACACACACATATACAAATATCAATTGTATGCTTACGAGACATGCTGCATTGTTAAACTAATTACGGTATGTGAAAATCAAGACTTGCATAAAAATTATACCAATATTAGAGACAGTGGCGTCATTTTTCCTCAGAGCTTTCAGCTCTTTGATTAAACTCTATTTGTTGGTTCTGGGAGAGAATCTTGGTCAATTTAAAATATAGGACAACAGAGTTGGTGTATGTGGGTTCGATTCCCACCCTAAGCAATCATTTGTTTCAGCTGGTGCAAAGTGGGCAGTTTAGCTTAGTGGCCCCACACTGACTTTGTTGTTTCTATCAAAAAATTCAGGCGGCCGCGGCCAGGTCTTGACATTTTTTTCTTTTGAATTCCTAAACAACAAAACCATGGTATAATTGTGAAAATTATACCATGGATAGCTATGGTATAATTTTCGGTTATTGAGATTTATACTCGGGTTGCACTCCCATAAGTTACATTGTACAGCTATAGGTTTATGATTATATATTATAGGGAGATGTGATATGAGTGCCAATGAGACAACTCTCCATCCGAATAACAATTTATAGAAGTAGAACATAATGGGCCAAAGAATGGTCTTTAACATGGAGCCTTGGCTCACACCGAACTGTATTTGCTTATCTAGAGCGGAAATTATTCACAGCTTGATTTGACTTCTTGACTTGAAGTTATTAACCCTAAACTGGTCCGGAATTTCATCTATGGCTTCACATGTACAACAATCCCTACGGCTATGCTTTTTGTCCATACTAGGTACAAATGATTGGCAATTGCATAAAGTTGCATTGACTTAAAGACCCAGGTGGTTTAATTTATGAAACTTGATGGGGTAGACTGACTTTTCAATCCCCCTTCTTTAATTCATAAAAAAATCCTACCGTTAGCTTTTGTCCATACCAGGTAAGAATGATAGGCAATTACCCAAGGTTGCCCGGACCAGCAGACCCAGGTTGTTAAAAATTATAGAATGCTTTAATTGATGTCCAAAGTTAGGGTAAGGTGACCCTACCACCTCCGTTCTTGAGTTCTTTAAAGATTTTCTACGGCTAAGCTTTTGTCCACACTAGGTACAAATGATAGGCATAAGCATAAAGTTGCCTGGACCTTAAGAACCAGGTGTTTAAAGTTATGGAACTTTTTTTTATTGAGATCCGAATTTGATGTCGGCTGACCTTTACATCCCTTTTCTTTAATTTATTAAAGCAATCCCTACGGCTAAGCTTTTGTCTAACTAGGTACAAATGATTGGTACGCCAGACGCGCGTTTCTTCTACATAAGACTCATCAGTGACGCTCATATCAAAATAGTTATAAAGCCAAACAAAAACAAAGTTGAAGAGTATTGAGAATCCAAATTCCAAAAAATTGTGCCGAATACAGCTAAGGTAATCTTTGCCTGGGATAAGAAAATCCTTAGTTTTTCGAAAAATTCAAAGTTTTGTAAACAAGAAATTTATAAAAATGACCACATAATTGATATTCATGTCAACACCGAACTGCTGACTACTGGGCTGGTGATACCCTCGGGGACGAAACGTCCAACAGCAGAGGCATCGACCCAGTGGTGTAAATAGTTATCAAAGTTACCAGGAGACCCAGGTGAGTGAAGTTATAGAACTTTTTTGATAATGTCCAAATTTTAGGTCGGCTGACTTTTCCAACCCCGTTCTTTAATTCATCAAAATTTGCCTATGGAAAGCTTTTGTCCACACTTGGTACTTATGATAGGCAATTTCTTAAAGTGACCAGGAGTGAAGACCTAGGTGGGTATTCATATGGAACTTTTTTGATTGAGGTCCAAAGTTGGTAGGGTGACCCTACTACCTCCCTTCTTTCCTTCATTAAAAATTCCCTACGACAAAGCTTTTGTTTACAGTGATAAATAGTTTTACAAATAATAGGCAACTGCCTTAGGTTGCCTGAACCCAAAGACCCAGGTGCGTAAAAGTACGGAACTTTTTGAATTGAGCTCCAAAGTTGGGGCAGGGTATCCCTACCACTTCCCTTTTTATAAACTAAAGAAGGGGATGGAAAAATCACCCTTTCATAACTTTGGACCTTAATTAAAAAGTTTCATGACTTTATCCTCCCGCGTGCAGTCAAGCTTATGATAACCCTTTATCCACACATGGTACCAATAATAGCCAATTGCCTATCATCGGGTTGCTTTGTCCGAACCCCCAGGTGGTAAAAGGTGGGACTATTTTAATTTAGGTCCAAAGTTATGGAAGGGTGACACCACCTCATCTATTCTGCAATTCATAAAAAAAATCCCTACAGGAAAGGTTTTGTCCACACTTAGTTCAAATGATAGGAATTTTGTTTAAGGTTGTCTGGACCCAAAGACCAAGGTGGGTAAGGTTTATAAACGTTTTTGATTGAGGTTAAAAGTTTAGGTAGTGTGCCCCTACCAACTCCCTCCTTTAATTTATCAAAAGTTCCCTACGGCAAAGCTTTTGTCAACAATAAGTACAGAGGTTGTTTGGACCCAACGACCAAGATGGGTAAAGTGTTTTAACGTTTTTAATTGTGGTGCCAATTTGGGGTACGGGGACCCTACCACCTCCCCTCTTTAATTTATAAAAAAAATCCCTGTGGCAAAGGTTTTGTCCACATAAGGTACAACTGATAGTGGATATTGCATAAGGTTGCATGAACCAAAAGACCCGGGTGGGTTAAGTTATGGAACGTTTTTCAATTGAGGTCCAAAGTTGGGGTAGGGTGTCCATAGCAACTCCCTTCTTTAATTCATTTAAAATTCCCGACGACAAAGGTTTTGTCCACCTTTGGTACAAAAGATAGGCAATTGCTTAAGGTTATCTGGACTTTAAGACCCGGGTGGATAAATTCAAGGAACTTTTTTAATTGATGTCCAAAGGTGGGGTAGGCTGATTTTTCCATTCTCTTTTAATTCATACAAAACTCCCTACGGCTAAGCTTTTATCCACACTAGGTACAAATGATAGGCAATTGCATAAGTTTTCCTGGACCTAAAGACCCAGGTGAGTTAAGCTATGGAAATATTTTGATTGAGGTCCAAAGTTAAAAGAATACATGCTCTGAGAATACATGTCAGTTTTCCAAATCCCATGTACAGAATGAGGATAAATCATGGATATCTATATATTAATAGATCAAAAAAAAGAGGGACGAAATATACCAGACGGACAATCAAACTGCCAACGAGGTTCACGTTTTGTTTTCTTATTTTAATTGCTTCACGGGAATATAATATACGAAATTTTTATATTTAGAGAGCTTATATTTTTCTGCATTTTTTAAACTCGTCTATAAATAAAATTAACCTTTGAAGTACATTATCATAACATTAAAATAAATTGCAAAAAATACCAATTAGTCCAAAATCAAGATATTTATAAATATCTTCGAAGTTGGGATTGAGAACTTTGTTTTCTTAAAACATATCTTTTTTGCAGTTTAGCAAGATTCTTAAATTGAAGAAAATACAGTTCTAAAATTTACATTGGTGACATAAAGTAAGAATTGTATGTATAGTAAAAATAAATGTGACATACATATTCGATTCGTTAAGTTGTCACATATTTATACGCATAATTTCTACATGACGTAATGAAATAAACAGCCTCACAATTATTTTTGGGTTTTCCCGAATTTCCAGAATTTGACAAATCTGTGTGTTTTTTCAAAGTGAATAAACAAAGACACAACTTATGGATATAGAGGTAAGATACAATTGAATTGTACAAACATATCAATTGTTTTTGTTTCATTTGAGTTTTAACTTATTTCCTGATATTTATTCGTTGACGTAGTTTGAAAAGGTTTCATCGAAACTATTTTTACATTTCTCTCATGAACAGTTTCCGGTTAATTGAAAAGTATATATATTCACCAAAGTAGGCATGGGGTTTAAGTATGCATTTCCCTGCAAATATATTATATTTTTCTATGAAAAACTTATTTGTTCATTGAATTACGGTATTATTCTTAAAGGCTTTTACATTATCTTTCAGATGCACCAAAAATTAACTCAATTGCGTTTATTTTAGTTAAATGCCGACACTTCGAAATTTGAAGACGTATATATATGATGACCTATGCGCTTGCTTCAAACTATAACTTAAGTGTACGGTCTTTAATCATATATATCTCAATTAAACTGATGTATATCTTGCTTTTTATTTATGAAATAGATAAAGTGTAAAATACCTTGATTTTTTGTTTAAATTATATAAAACCAACTTTCTTAGTTAATTTAAAAGGTAATTTTTTCTAGCAATGAATCTCACGTGATCAAATACGTCACTTGTACTATGTTACGAGTTATCAAGGTATGAGACTTCCAAATAGAATTTTATTTGTATTATTTGTTCATTGTCAGTATCATAGATATAATAGATAGGTAGTCCATGCATCTAGTTGTAATTGTTGGCGAGATGAGTTGTTGACCTACTTAACAATACCTTATTTAGCGTAGATTTATCACAGACCCTAGCGGATCTAGAAATTTTCATAAAGTAAGGGCCCGCTCTTCTCATTCTTTAGTGATTCCACAGTGGCGGATTCAAAAGGGGTAAGATTTTTTGTTCCCTATACAATCCCCCCTTTTTGTCCTGGGTTAGGAACCCTTTTTTAAAAGGCACTGGCTACGGTTACATGGAAATGTAACAATAATAAAAATATTATTGTTACATTGAGACTAATTGCCGGAATGCAAAGTTGGGTGAGGAACCGATTAATTACAAATGTAACAATAATTACTGAGGCTACGGTTACATTACGTTATTGTTACATGAAATACAGCAATGGACGCTAGATTGATTAAACTTAAATCTTCTATAGTTGTACTGCTTCATTCTTTCATATGTACTAAACAATACTTGTAATTTAATACTGATAAATAATAAAATATTATTATTCAACAAATGGTGTACAACTTGAATAGTTTTACTACGTATTAATGGTTTTGATGTTCTTAAAGATACTACTCAAGATTAGGAGTGTGACTGTCAAAGGCGAAAAATATAGTTCAATGGTTTCACTTTTTTAAAGTATTTAACTGCACACCTACTCTTATTACTGTCATTATACTTTGGACCAATTTTGTTTATGGTGGAAAAAAAAAATAAAACTTGGGATGCGTTTTAAATGAAACTGAAACAATATCAAGACATACATTTCATACAGCTTTATAACTTGACGCAAATTAATAATCAAAAGCAAAGTTTGCTAATTGTAACTTAAATACTAAGAAATTCTGTATGTACACGTATCCGTGGAGGACGTAATTTCGTTCATCAAAAATGTGTCGGACTTTAAAACAACTTACTGGATTTGTAGAAATTGTCATTGTAAATATAAATAAATTGTATGTTATAAATGTATGTAATAAATGTCCTCAACTTTTATTATTTAGTACATATTACTAGTCCCATCGTACATTGCTTTTTTTTTTATGTAACAATAACTCAATGTAACCGTAGCCTCAATAATTATTGTTACATTCGTAATTAAACAGGTCCTTACCCAACCATGCATTCCGGCATTTAGTCTCCAATGTAACAATAATATTTTTATTATTGTTACATTTCCATGTAACCGTAGCCAGTGCCTTTTTAAAATGGATTGATCCGCCTGTGTTTCCTCTATATTCAACCATTTGTTTAGAAATAAAACCCTGCTTCCCTTAAATCTACCTCTGGGCTCTGGGTTATATCTCCAATTGAGGAACAAAAAGGTACAATAAAGGCCCTAAAACTCGTGATTTTTAGTACGGGTATGGATAGTAAACCCCATATCGACAGAAACAAGTTACTGTGCATTTCAGGGGCAGTAACCCAACATTGGGTTGTTGGATTTTTCAGAATAATTTCGTGCCAGCAGTTAGTGCCAACCTGTTGAATAATTTGACTCCTTATCAATTTTACTATAACTACTTTAGTTTCTGAAATATGAGTAAAACACTGCATGTTATCCTTATTTTCTATTTTAGCCGAATGCGTGACCAGGTGACGGTCACGTTTCTTGGCCACAAAAGAATCAAATTATATACTTTAAGCAAAATACCATAAGGACCAATATAACACGTTTACATCAAGAGCAAGTAAAAACGACTGAATCACGATCGAGTTTTCGGGCCTTTACTCACAGGCACTTGTTTCTGTCAATATGGGGTTTACTATTACCCATACTAAAATTAAAAATCGAGTGATTTTTTAGTACGGGTATGGATAGTAATCCACATATTGACAGAAACAAATGCATGTGCTGAAATGTTATTGAATATAGATCTATATATAGTAACAGTATCTATCCGTTACTCCAACTGCCCAAGGCGTTTTGAACGCAAATGCTGTGAAACTGTTTGACAAATATCTTTCAAACTTTGATGGTTTGTATGCAATCATATTTATAAAAAAAACAAAAAAAAACAGAAAAACACAGATGTGGTATGATTGCCAATTAGACAACTCTGCACAAAAGAACAAATGACACAGAAATTAACAGATCTTTATAGGTCACTATAAAGCCTTCAACAATACGCAAAGCCCATACCGCTTTGTCGCCTTTGAAAGACCCCAAAATCACAAATATGAAACCAAACGACAAAACTACATGTATATTAATGTAAAAACAACTGAACGAAAAACAAATGTTTAACACAGCAACAAACGACAACTGAATTACAGGCTCCTAACTTGGTACAGACAAATATATACAAAATGTGGCGGGGTTAAACATGTTAGCGGAATCTCAACCCTACCCTTAATTCGGACAGTGATGTAACAGCATAGCATATGAACGAACTATATGTCCATTCTCAATTTTATAAAATTGTGTTGAAAAAGGCTAAATACATATAACAAAACACATGGACCTGACATGGTACTTGTACATTCCAACAACAAAAAGTACATATCTGAGAAGACTCGCAGTCAGTGACAGCTAGTTCAAAGCCAATAAAAACAAGAGTGCACACACTGAAATGTCTCGCCTTCTTTACTAATCATTGATATTATGTTGATAGTCCT
This sequence comes from Mytilus edulis, assembly GCF_963676685.1. Classification (NCBI taxonomy): domain Eukaryota; kingdom Metazoa; phylum Mollusca; class Bivalvia; order Mytilida; family Mytilidae; genus Mytilus; species Mytilus edulis. The sequence goes on from NC_092356.1 coordinate 3,364,983, forward strand.
AAGTATAAAGCTTTATTACAACTGTCACATAAACGTTACATTAACCAAGATAACTAAACAAAGACCAATGACTCTTATAAATGTTTTCTATTTTTTCATAAGAGGTACCTTTAATCTTTTCACATACTATGAGTTTTAAATTAGTTTTTTCAGGACTTACAGAAATGACTTTAAAATTGCATATAAGCAACTGCTTAGATAAAGCATTTATATGTTTTCCTGTTCGTGTTCCACTTAAACATGCTATAGGGACATTGTTGAAGAAAGATTTCAGAACTACTAATTCTGAAAAACTTTTTCTGAATTCTCTTCCCGGCCCTGAAAAATAAAAACATGTTTTATATAATGGGTAAAGTTAATAATAAGACTAAAACTAAATAACTTATGTTTTTTATGTTGTTTGTAATATAAGTATATTTAGAAAATACTGTGAACAGTCTAACTTTAAAATCAATTCTGTGTGTGTGTGTGTTACACACATTATGTTACATTACCGGTATATATTTTATAATCAAAAGCATTTATACTGCTGATGACAGGTACTGTTTTGTATTGATCATTTCATTTAACTGAATGTGATGCTATATAAATTTTACTGAATGTAATGGTACTTAGATTGAATGTAATTCTATTTTAATGAATGTGATGATATTAAGATTTATTGATACTTCTTTTTAACTTAATGTGATGCTATTTAGATTAAATGTAATACTACATTTGTATCTAAATGTCAAATGAATGTGATTGTATTTAAAATTAGTTGAATACTATTTTTCTGAATGTGATTTGAATTGAATGCAATACTATTCTACTGAATGTGATGATATTTTAATTGAATGCAATACTATTCTACTGAATGTGAAGATATTAAGCTTGAATGCAATACTTTTCTACTGAATGTGAAGATATTAAGCTTGAATGCAATACTATTCTACTGAATGTGATATTTTAATTGAATGCAATACTATTCTACTGAATGTGATATTTTAATTGAATGCAATACTATTCTACTGAATGTGATATTTTAATTGAATGCAATACTATTCTACTGAATGTGATTTAAATTGAATGTAATACTATTCTACTGAATGTGATGATATTAAGCTTGAATGCAATACTATTCTACTGAATGTGATTTAAATTGAATGTAATACTATTCTACTGAATGTGATGATATTAAGCTTGAATGCAATACTAATCTACTGAATGTGATGATATTTTAATTGAATGCAATACTATTTAATGAATGTGATGGTATTGAGATTTATTTTTCAGCCCATGAATTTTATATGAATCTGACAAGTAATTGTTGGGTTGCTGTCAATAAATTTTAATTGAATGTGATGCTCTTAACTAACTTAAGTGTTATGCTTTTTTGATTTAATGTTATTCAACATTAATTGAATAAGATGTTATTTTGATAGAGTGTAATTCTATTTTGAATGAATATGCTATTTTGATTGTATGAGTGTGATGCTATTTGAATTAATGTAATGTTAATTTGATTGAATGTAATGCTATTTTAATTTAATGAGATACCATTTTGACTGAATATGCTGCTACATTGATGTACATTAATGTTTTGATTTATTGCTTGACTGCTGTTAAATGTAATAATAGGTATAATATAAAGAATTTTCCAATCTGTTTAAAACATGGTATATTAACTTTATCTAAGAAACTTTGTAAACACAATTTCCTTTGTTTGTATGCGTTCTGTATTTGTGACAGAAATTAATACAAGTGCAAGAATAAATGTGACAATCACAAGGAATATTTGCAAATTCTTCGCAAAGAAATTCGCATCACTTGTCCACAGATGTTTACTTGTGTCTTTCTGCATTCCGACACATTACAATTCATGCAAGCAACCTGTACAATCAAAAAACTATGTCAATAAATATTGCCCTCAATCATATAAAATGGTATGTGATATAGTGATTATATGAATTAGAAAAAAAGATTCTGTGATTCTTATTATTTTTATGTGGTGCATGTATGAATATATTGGTTTTCTATCTGTGACTCTATTTATTTTGATGTTTGTTCAAATATGAATTAATAGTATTTGTACATGTATGAAATAGTGAATAAACAATTATTGTGTACTCAAGGTAAATTGTATGATTTAATGTATTGTACCTATAGATACTGTAACAAGTTATATATCTGTTAAAAAAAACTTGTGCAAATACATATGGTCCGAGTACACAGTTATCGTCCCTTGATTTTCGTTGTCCACGAATATAGTCCCTAGTGTGGACAGTGTGTTACTTGTCAATTATTTTTATACCCCTTCCAAATTTATTTATTTATGTTTTATGCCTCAAGTAGCAAGAAGGGGGATAAAATTACACTGTAAAAAAAATTGATTCATGAATTATAATGTAAAGTAGTGATTTGGTTCAGTTGAAAAAGGTCAAAAATTAGCATTTCGGAAGCTGTCAAAAGATTTCAAGACCCCCTTCACATAAAATTGTCCATATTTGGAGTTAGAGCTGATGAAGTTTTCTATAATTTTGATATAATTTGTCCCAAAAGTAGTACAACACACTGTAAAAATATTATGGAGAAAGCGCAGGTGGAATTTTTTTTTTTCCATTTATTGTCTAAAGGAAATGCACTACGAAATAACTGTGTACTCGGACCATATGATTAAAATAGGGTGGTTGGAAAAATTCTTTTCCTTGTTCAAAGAGAAGTTATGAAAGGCTCAAGTTAACAACTTTCTGTTATAATAAAAAAAAAACATTTTGACATTTCAAATTGAGTTATTTTCCTTAGTCCATAATGTTACCTTAAAATCTCTTCTGTGTAAACATGCCAACCAGGCTGTAAATCAGTAATAAATCGAAAAGAATAATGTATTCCACTTGAAATTGAATTAAATTAATTTTGTTAAATTATCAGAGTTCTGATAAGAGTGATTTTATGGCTACTGGTAATCTGTACTGCAATAGTGTGCATAAAACTACAAAATAACTAACAAAGAACATTTTAACTGTCAATAACAATTTCAGAAATTATACAAAATACAAAAGCCTTGAAAAAAATCTAATGTTCAACAATGGAAACTTCTGAATTACCAGTCATCAATTTTGTGCATCAATGACAATTGTGCCAACTTTTCCCTCCAATGCTCGTAACAATTTAACACCATTTTCTGCAACTAACTGTCCCTCAGGGTGTGTCAGAATGATACTGGCACTAAGTGATTCCTGTATGACTATATTATATACATAGATAAGTAATTTGTTCAGTTTGAGAAGTAAGGGCTTGACCTCAAAGGGATTCGATCCCATGCATCACGCAACCCTTCAATGAACATCAATGCCAATATACATTTAAAAATGAAGATAAAGGCACCAATATGAGGAGAATCTTTTTCACTTTTGAGTATTTAATATTTCTTAAATAATACAGTAATAAATGTGAAAACTTTCTTAGTTTCTCAGACAGTTGATTTGTCATTAATCAAGTTAATGTTTCATTTCGGCAGAAAAAGATAAACCTCAATTATAATAAAGAGGTCTTTCCCATACTGAACTTATTACAGAAAATAAACTCAAATTATTAAAGTTATTTTAACATTCACATTCAGAATTGCTAATAATGAAAACATTATAAAATAATTCCTTCTTATTCAGAATCAGGTATTGTTTAGAAACAAATGCAAAAAAGTATATGTTGCCTTCTTGGTGTTATTGTTTTATGCTACATTTTGTATACTGTTTGGTTGCTATTCATCATGTACATATTGATAATACCATGAATACATACCATTTTCACAGCTGTCTTTGTTGTTCTCAATGATCTGGCACTTCTGCACTTATCAATATCATTGACAAATGGTTGCAAGAAATGAATGATGGTAATTTAAATCTAGCAATTTTATTAGATTTTAAAAAAGCTTTTGATTTGGTAGATCATGATATTCTTTGTTTAAAGCTTGAAATTTATGGATTTAGTGAGGCTACTGTTAGTTTTTTTAAGTCATACCTCAATAACAGAAAACAGCAGGTAAACATTTGTAATGTTTATTCTGAACAACAACATATAAAATTTGGTGTCCCCCAAGGTTCTATACTTGGTCCCCTATTGTTTGTACTATTTATAAACGACCTTCCCTTATGTATTGAAAATTGTGAAACAGACCTATATGCTGATGACACCACTCTTCATAAATCTGGGAAAAACATAGAAAACATACATGATGATGTTCAAGAAGATTTATACAGGGTTGAAGAGTGGTGTAAAATGAACAACATGTTCATTAATGCAAATAAAACAAAATGTTTGGTTACTGGAACAAAACAGAAACTATCAATTCAGACTTATCAACCAAACTTGATAATAAATTCAAAAGTCTTACAAAATTCTTCATGTGAAAAATTATTAGGTGTTAAAATTGACAGCACACTTAACTGGAAAAATCAAATTGACCAAGTTTGTGCTAATATATCATCCAGAATATACCTTCTTTCTAAAATAAAGAAGTTTTTAGATATAAATGCAAGGAAAACATATTACAATGGGTATATTCTTCCCTTAATTGACTACTGCTGTATTATTTGGGGTGAATGTAAAAATGAAGGGAAAACAAGAATTTTAAAACTCCAAAAAAGAGCAGCAAGATTAATTCTAGATGCAGATCCTTTATCCCCCTCAGCCCCCTTATTTAAAAAACTTGGGTGGATGACAGTTGACAATAGAATAAATTACCACAAATATTTACTTCTATATAAATGTATGCGTATGGAAGCACCAATGTACCTAGTTCAAAAGTTTAAACTGAAATCAGATAATAATCCTTACTCCTTAAGAGGTGTCACTCAAGGTAATCTGATAGTTCCTAAGCCAAAAGCTGAACTATTTAAGAAATCCTTTGCTTATTCTGGATCAGTATTATGGAATGGACTACCACACAAAATGCGTAAGGCTCAAAACACTTTTACTTTTAAGCAAAGTATCAAGAAGTACCTAACACAATCCTGATAAGAAATATTTGCTACAATCATGACAATGCATTTGTAATGTATATTTTTTTTTATTTTCATTTGATTTTTTTGACTACATGTATACTTCTTAAACAGCATTATATCTTATGTTAATAACAATACATTGAACTACATGACTGTAAATTAACTATTGTGTAAATATCTGTTTTGATTGTATTGTAATTTGTATGTGAGGGCCTCAGGGAAGATTAGTTGATTGTAACTGACTGAGTTTACCCTCTTTAAATAAAGAATTTATTATTATTATTATATTACTTCTGGCTAAGCTGAACAACCTTAACATTAATCTTGTTCAATTTTTTACACAGAACACCAGTCTAACAAAAACTGGGTGATCTAAGGTGCCCAGGAAAGGTAAGCAAATCCTGCTCCACAAATGGCATCCAATGTGGTTATACTTGGATACAAACAAAAATATGGAAACAATTATTCAGTATATCTATCAAATCGTGTTACAGGAAGCACTCTTACAGTTAGGTGTGTACATGTATTTTCCCATTTTGGCACCTGTGGATTTTTGAAATAAGAGAGCAAGTGTGCAATAAAATTCTTGTTTGGATAGCTGAGGATTAATTTATATGAACATCAAGATTATGTAATGTATGTATTAAATAGAGGCTGTTTTCTGTATGTCAGTCAGTATTTGATATATCCATACCAAACATTGGTCCAGCATATATTGTAACGTTCTTTTCAATTTTTTGGGGGGAACAAACCTTGTGATTATACATGTATATTAAGAAAAAAAAAGTAGGCGAAATAGACCCATTTTTTATTTGATCATGTCATAAGGTAGATTACTGTCAACAGTTTCTGATAAGGAAACACTCAAAGGCATTGAAATTCTAGTTCATTTTAAAATTGAAATTTATATGGGGGATATGTGACATTTTCACCCCCTTTTCGCAATATTCCATGGTAAATAAATGCAGAATGTTGCCATGAATACACATAGAGGAATTATTTTTCACCATTTTAACTTTTGAAAATCTATGGAAGATACTCATTACATACATATGCACATGTATAAGCTTTCGGGTCGATCCGGCCCCAAGTCAATCCGTCCCATGTCGATCTGGCCCCCCCCGTCGATCCGGCCTCTCAAAAAAAAATTTTATAAGGATAAGGAATAAAAATAAAGATATAAATTAATTGTAATTCATAAATGTTTATGATTTTTATTATATACAACCCCCAGGATTTGATTGAATTAAGTGATTACGAGTGGCATTACCTTAGTTCACAATCATCAGACAATTGTTGAATAAACAGACCAATTATAGACTAATGATTTCGTTTATATATACTGTTCAAATTTGTCACAAATTCCTCCATATAGTGAATATAGTTTATTCATATTTTATTTTGGGGCCGGATCGACGTAGGCTGGATCGACTTGGGCCGGATCGACTTTGGGCCAGATTGACTTGAGACCGGATTGGTTTGGGGTTGGAACGACCGGATACCCATGTATAACACAAACAGCTAGGTTAATGTATTAGAAAGCCAGGAATAGAGAATGATAAAACATTTTGTGGTTCAATTTTAATTTTATTTTCTTACGGTGAATTGTGGAGTGCTACCATTATATAACTAAACCACAAATCAAAAACAAAGTTAGGAACAACCCTTCATATATATACTTCTTATATCTAGGGGTACATTTCAATTTTGTTGTAAAAACCCATTTTTGTTACAAAAGGGCACACGTCTGTATTTTTGAAGATAAAATAGCCTTGCCAGACCTCACAATTATTTGAACTCATCTACAAATGATCTACAATGAATGTTTCCACATTTAAGTTATGTTTTTCTTTTTAATATATTATAAATGATCACTTGCAGACTTGGCCCTTGTCTGAGCCCAGGGACAGTTACTGATTTCAGGCCTGAGTGATTCTTTTTGTTAGGTGGTGTTCCGAACCCAATTTAGGAGTGGACAAATATTTAAAAGAGCCGTCAAGATCGAATTATAATAAAAGTTAGAGTGTACAAAAATATATATTTTTACGATGTTTCATGTTTTGATTAGTTGATGGAATTAATATACTCACTGGGCAGTGGGCAACAAATGGAATATTATATTATATTATACTCTTTCCAAACCCAACAGGCAGATTTACTATAATATTATTTCCCTGGAGAATGTTTTCTATGGAGGAAATTTGTTCATGTTTCAGTGTCAACTGTGGATACAGCTGACACTGTATGTTCCGTATCGTCTCTGTAACATCCATGTTGGATTTGACAAGGGCAAATGAGAAGGGTCAAATAAGTATACATACACCAAAATATATCTCCAGTTTAAAATATCATTTTCTAAAAATTACCGGTAGCTTATATTGTAGTCTTTAAAACCTGTATTCATTTATTAATATAATAGCCACTAGATTGACAACAACACTTAAGTTATCTGCAATTTTTATTAAGTCGACATGTTTCACCGATTAGATCGGCGTCATCAGGACATAGTATACATAAAAATAAGCTCTGAAGTACTAAAATGCGGCATCAAATATTGACGTCATAGTGTTCTATTATTGTCCATGTTGTTATTGGTTACATGTATTGAATGTATTTAGTGAAAGAGAATGAAATATGTTAATAAAGTCATACAGTTTTTGAGAATAAAATAAAATAAAATATAATAAAATGTTTTAAAATTTGAAATGTTCTTATCTAATGTTTGTCACTGGTAAAAATGTTGTATATTCCTCCCCCGGCGAGAAGAAATTCATGACTTCATGAACTATCATGAATGGTTCGTGAATGTTCATGAATGGTACATGAAAATTCATAAATGATTCATAAATGAAGGTTCATGAATTTAATTCATGAACTGTTCATTAAAAGTATTTTATGAATGTTCATGAAGTTTTGATGAATCACTAGCTGCTCATAAAAATTCATGAAATGTTCATTAAAAGTATTTATGAATGTTCATGAAGTTTTGATGAATCACTAGCTGCTCATAAAAATTCATGAAATGTTCATTAAAAGTATTTATGAATGTTCATGAAGTTTTGATGAATCACTAGGTGTAACATTTATAACTGATACATCACACGTATAAATGAGTATCATAGGTACCGTTTCGACTGTTTAGAGTAGAACATTTTACCTAATTATTCGTGAAATATCATAAATGTATGGTGTTTTTATTTTTTTATTCCTGCAAAATAAAAAAATAAAATAAGATGAAATAGAAGTTGTAGCTGTATTTTAAGATAGATATTATATACAAAACTAAAATTTTTAAAGGAAAACGTATATTTTAATGAAAGTGAAATACATTTTCAAAACATTCTCAAACACCCATATTAAGGGGAAGTAACTCTTGTGATTTTAAATTTCTACAAACCGGTAAACCCCGCAAATCGGCTGTTTCCGTAGTCCAACGGTCGACCGATTTTGAGAAGTTCACTGAAATACCATAACAGGGACGAATCAACTTCGGGCCGATATTATATGGGACGAGATTGACACCTTGACTTAAACGCACTTGCAAATATGACGTAATATGATTACGCTGGATAACAAAAATGGAGAATCCAAACGCAGATGTTTTCAGATAAGTATTTGATTTAACATATAATGATTATGAAATACAATTTGTTGAGGCAATATAAAACATTTAGGATTTTAATCTGAGCAAAACATCAGAAAGTTTAGGCAGACAATAAATTAATGAAGAATGATAAATTGATATATTGTTGTCACATTCATAACAGACATATCGTAATCTGACATGTAAATGGTACATGGGTATATATGATAATCTGATATGTAGAAATTAAATTGTGTGAATAATATTCATCGTAAATTAACTTGGTGAAACGTTAATAATAATTTAAGTCGCCAGTTTCATCTTCAAGGGTTAAAGAGGGGGGGGGTACTAAATTTGAGTTTAACTTAAACTTCCAATGCAATTTAAGATGCATAATGCTGTTTCTATTGAATGTATTGCTTCATACAATCATTACCTCTTGAACAATTGATTCTTTGTGGATATTTTTGTACTTTTAGGGGATTAAATATGAGCTGCCAGCAATGATATGAAACAGATTTTATGCAGACTCCATTTTAATACCTTTATTCAGCAATTATTGTTGGAAATACAGAGACAGCAAGTTTTGAATTACAGAAAGGAAGAGAAGTTTATATATCACACATAATTTTTATATTAGTTAATCAGTTTGTGGATTTACCAGTGATAATTCCAGTGGAATCTACTGGAACAATTCATGAACAAGAAAGGTTCATGAACATTTAAGTGTTCATGAACTTCAATGTTCATGAACAATTTATGAACAAAGTTCATGAACAATTCATGAACAAGAAAGGGTTCATGATCATTGTTGTTCATGAACATTTAAATGCTCATGAACCTTTCTTGTTCATGAATTGTTCATGAACATTAAAGTTCATGAACATTACTGTCGATTTTCAGTTCATGAATTGCTCATCAAATGTTCATGAAGATATGATGAACTGTTCATGAAATCTGTTCATGAACAGTTCATGAAATGTTCATGCATATTCATGAATTATTCATTATCATCTCACAGGGGACGGACTTTCACTTGGTTCATCCAGTTGTTTTCTGTGGGTTCATCATTACATACAGTTTGTTGGCTTGAACTCTGAGTTGGTCCCTTGTATGTTTTGTAACAATTTGTACTTTGGTAAGTTGGTATTTCTTCAACTAGATATCTAACATATTTCATTCTCTTTCACTAAATACATTCAATACATGTAACCAATAACAACATGGACAATAATAGAACACTATGACGTCAAATATTTGATGCCGCATTTTAGTACTTCAGAGCTTATTTTTATGTATACTATGTCCTGATGACGCCGATCTAATCGGTGAAACATGTCGACTTAATAAAAATTGCAGATAACTTAAGTGTTGTTGTCAATCTAGTGGCTATTAGATTTTTTCTTTCTTTTGACAACCCTGCATACCGTCGGTATCCACTTAAGGAATCTCTACCTTCACGAAACTTCAGAGGCGTTGGTTCAGCAATCCGCTATTCACCCTTGATATCCTGAACCCCTGCATCTACGGATCCGCCTATACCACACTGCGCCAACAATATGGCCAACCCTACACAGAACGAAAACGAAGAATTCCAAGAAGCCAGCAATGTACCCATTCCGTCAATTTCCGCCGAAACACAATCAAATAAAAGAAAAAGAATACACGAAGGAGAAAAAGGAGATGAACCCACGCACACGGATGAACCACAAAGGATTCAAGAAAAGAATGTACCGTCGTTCCGTGCCTTCAGAAAATTAAACGTAAAATTAGTTAGGTGCCAACAACATCATATGTATTTAAATAAATGTAAGAATAAAGATACCATCCCCAAAACCTTAAGAGTAAACATTAAACCACAAGTACCAGATACCACACCAAGATTTTTAATAAAATGGGAAACGGCACATATAGAATTCAGCCGTACATTAATAGGATTATTACAGGAATACTGGAAAGAACGATGCGAAAACATAAAAACCCAAATTTCGGATATGGCAGAAGACTTAAATACAAACACCGAACCAGCAGAAATGGAACTCATTACTAACCTCATCGAAAGAACTAAAATATCAGTACAAGAGGAAATACAAAATCCGAAAAGGAACACCTAAACCACAGCCTCAAGAACAACGACAAACCCACCACATACATAAACCACCTAAAAACAATACAAAACCAAAACAGTATACTCACCATGCCGCTATTTAGTACTTCAGGGAAAGAAAAATCAACAAACTTAAGTTATGATGACTAGAAACAGAAAATTCATCAAACGCAAGATATACAGAAAAATTAAGAAAAACTCCGCTAATTTAAATGAATCAAAACACGCCATCGTCAACCTGTCAAACAAAGTTCTCAATACAAACCATATTGCACTGTTAAGTAAAGGTTTAAATTTCAGCCCTACACGCGAGTCTCAAAACGAAATTGAACAATTAAGGGATGTTCTCCTATTTTCCCGGAGAATTAGATTAAAACATCATTACGAAAATAAAAATAAGGATAATGATGAAACCACACCAAACGTAGAGTATACCCCGAACCCTTTCAAACTGTCTTCGGGGTGGACACCACCACCCGGAAGGAATAAAGATTTGGACTCTTTCATCAACTGTATAGTGGAAGATATTTGCCAGGAACCGCAAAAACGCAAAAAGTATAGTAACCTCTCAAGAAACGAACTTGTGGCATTAAGGGAATTAAAAAATGACGAAGATATTATAATAAAGCCAGCAGACAAAGGAGGAGCAATCGTATTAATGAACCGGGCAGATTACATAAATGAAGCAAACAGACAATTAAATAATCAAATGTTTTACGAACAAGTACGATCCAACCAAAATGAAAAAATATCAAAGAAAATTAAAGAGTTTGTCAATTCAGTAAAACACCTACTGCCGGTAAATCTAGCACAATACCTACTACAAAAACATTGGCGCACTCCGATATTTTACACTCTACCGAAAATACACAAACCAGGTAACCCAGGTAGACCAATCATTTCTCAAATCGAGTCCCCAACAGCAAAAATGTCAAAAGTAGTAGACGTTTACCTAAAACCATTCATATTAAAGATACCCTCGTATCTAAAAGATACCACAGACTTCCTACAGAAATTGAAAGCTCTAAACAAAGTACCACCACAAAGTATACTAGTCACAGCAGATGTCACCTCACTATATACCAATATACCGCATCGAGAAGGAATACTTGCATCAAAAGAAATGTTAGACAAAAGAGAAAATAAGAACCCGCCCACTTGGATTTTACTCCGATTTATTCACTTCATCCTTACAGAGAACTGTTTTAAATTTAATGACAAATATTATATGCAAAAAATGGGTACCTCTATGGGGACTATCATGGCGCCGGAATATGCCATCATCTTTATGGACAAAATTGAAAGGGAATTCTTGAATACACAACACAAAAAACCATTAGTATGGTGGAGATTTATAGATGACATTTTTATAATATGGCCCCACTCGAGCGAGGAACTAAAATCCTTCACTACGGCCCTAAACGATTATCACCATACCATTAAATTCACACGGGGGGGTCTCAACATGGGATTTTGGGTACAGGTGTGCAGCTGGGATTTTAAAAACACCCCCCATTCATATATTGAATAATTGTGAAATCCCTACCTATACATATATTTCACAGCGAAATCATAACCCATTCATATATTTATCAGCTCAAATAGTACCTATATGCACATACTGATATATCACAATCGGTCAATTACTACCTATTGATATATTTCCTTGGTAAAATTGCACCCCATTGATATATTTGACGGATCAAAAAAGGGACCCATTCCAGCGGCACATATGTATATACCTTTATATAGGAAGAGACCCCCCTGTGTAAATTCACCTTCACCATAAACAAGAGGAGTGTAAACTTTTTAGACACAATTGTAAATTTGGATGACAACGGAAACCTAACAACTACCCTTTATAAAAAACCTACGGATGCAAATCTTTACCTACACTATTCATCCCACCACCCAAAACACCAAAAAGATAGTATACCGTATAGCCAAGCCTTACGAATAAGACGAATCTGCAGCAAGAAGGAAGAATTTACGGCACATGCGGAAAATTTACAAAGGAACTTCATAGTACGGGGATATCCCCCGAACTTAGTTAATCAAGCAATCGAAAAGGCCCGACAGAAAAATAGAACCACCTTATTAGAACCAGTAGAAAAAAACACTGACCCGAACATACCTTTAGTGACTTCCTTTAGTAATCGCACCAAAAATATCAATAGGATCTTGAATCACAGAAAAGACATACTTACAAGAACACCAGATACGCAAAATTTAGCACAGACAAAATTTGTAACCACTTACCGCCGATCAACAACACTAAGAAGTATTTTAGTACATACCGATATCACAAACAAAAACAAAATTCCGGGAACCCGCCCATGCGGGAAAAAGTGTTATTTATGTAGATTCATGAAACCTACAAACAGCATAAAAAGCGCGTCAAATCAGTACACTATAAAAATTAGGGATGAAATTACATGTGAAACCATTAACGTGGTTTACGTTATAGAATGTACAAAATGTAAAAAACAATACGTTGGACAAACAGGCAACAGTTTAAAAGAGAGATTTAGGGGCCATTTCAATGACATTAATGTTCAAAACCAACACAAACCAGTATCACAACACTTCACATCAGAACATCACAGTAGGGATAACGTCACAATTAAGGGCATAGTAATAACGAAAAACGATGTAAACATTAGACTACGCACAGAAGAAAGCTTGATACACAAACTAGGAACTGCCGAACCTTGGGGTTTAAATAGAAGAAGATAATATGGCCAAAACGAAAACAACTCCGAGAAAAGTTGAATGCTTTGGAAATTCAGGAGGAAAAAATTTAAAGACACGAATCCAATGTTTAAAATGTGATAAAAAATTCGCCAGCATCAGTACACTCCGCAGACACCACAAGACTTTTCATGAACCGACTGTTACAATTTTTGAATGCCTTCATTGCCCAGCTACATTCACTAGGAAACATGGAGCGAAGAAACACATCACAACCAAGCACCAGGAGAAACCAACTACAGACTTTAATGAGAAAACAGCAACACCAAAAGCCGCAGCTGACCCAATTGCCAAATGGGTTCCACCCGTAGAAGCCCAAACCAAATATGACATAACACCAAAATTTAGGATCGTGGCAGCGCCACCAAAATATACAGCTCCAACTCCACTCAAAATTCAAGAGACATCAGAGATGCCATCTATGGACATACTTAAAGAAGATCTACAACTCAGTGATTCAGAAGATTCAGATGATGATGTTATATACGTTAAAACAACAAAACCGCGAAAATATACCACCAACAGCTACGGATATCTAGTTGAAGAAATACCAACTTACCAAAGTACAAATTGTTACAAAACATACAAGGGACCAACTCAGAGTTCAAGCCAACAAACTGTATGTAATGATGAACCCACAGAAAACAACTGGATGAACCAAGTGAAAGTCCGAGGAATATACAACATTTTTACCAGTGACAAACATTAGATAAGAACATTTCAAATTTTAAAACATTTTATTATATTTTATTTTATTTTATTCTCAAAAACTGTATGACTTTATTAACATATTTCATTCTCTTTCACTAAATACATTCAATACATGTAACCAATAACAACATGGACAATAATAGAACACTATGACGTCAAATATTTGATGCCGCATTTTAGTACTTCAGAGCTTATTTTTATGTATACTATGTCCTGATGACGCCGATCTAATCGGTGAAACATGTCGACTTAATAAAAATTGCAGATAACTTAAGTGTTGTTGTCAATCTAGTGGCTATTAGATTTTTTCTTTCTTTTGACAACCCTGCATACCGTCGGTATCCACTTAAGGAATCTCTACCTTCACGAAACTTCAGAGGCGTTGGTTCAGCAATCCGCTATTTATTAATATAGTACAAAATTCCATACAAACAAAAATAATTTTGACATATTTAATTTTTTTTCAAGAATGTTGAAAAAAACCTACGCTAGCATTAGGAGTTGGTGGCAGTGGTAAAGTCAACGTAGCGTAGTAAAGAGGACTCAATCAAATATTCATTCTTAATAAAAGTACAGAAAAAATGTTTCATCTTGAAGAATTTAGGACTTTTTTTTTTTTTTACATATATTGCCACTAAATGGAAGTAGTCTGTTTTCTGGTGTTTATTCTTCTCACGGGTAATCTTGAAAACATAATATATATAAAAATAAGATGTGGTATGATTCCTAATAAGAGATCAAAATGACACAGAACTTTTCTTTTATATGTATTCAATTATATTTTATATGTTAAAAAGAATGTGTTCATAGAACACCCATGCAGCATTCACAGTATCATTTTCGATGTTCAGTGAAACATGAAATTGTGGTCAAAACTGTAATTTGGCATTAACGCTAGAAAGATCATATGATAGGGAACATGTGTACTAAGTTTCAACTTGATTGGACTTCAACTTCATTTAAAATAAACCTACCTTAACTAATAACTGAAACCCAAAGAGGGACAGACAGACGAAGGAAATTTTTAATCCACAGACCCAAATGTAATGCTCCTACAACAATTATATAGCTTTTTCAAAATAGAATATATTTATTCTTATTCTAAATCTATATCTATATCTATTTTTTTACCCAAAATCATGGCATATTTCTGGAGAAAAGTTGGTCATTCTCTTCTTCTGTGTCTTTTGATACAAAAAAGTGGAAAAACAATGTTTGCTAGATGAAATAAAACCAAATAAACGAGAAAATGAGGAAAACCAATTTCTACAAACTGAGGCTTCATTTTGAAATAATTCATCAATCAAATCAAAACTATCTGAACCAAAAACTAATTTTAATTTAGAACTAAAGTCATAATCAGAACATTTCTTTCCATTGAAATTAAATTTAACAGAAATTCCAGAACTAAGACAAAAACAGCAATCAATTGGGTTTTCTTTTGTTGGTGTGGTATCTGCATGATCTGTATTTTCCATTTAAAAGAGATGACAAAATTGTATATTTTTGGTAATTAGAATTATCTGATCATTTTAATGTAAATATTGAGCAATGAAAATGGTCTCCGAACAATTGGAAATAATCAACATGATCAATCAAATTTATATTTTTTCTCATTAAAATGTAAGAGTTCAGAATAAAATAAAATCTGAAATAACTCATAAACTGTTATAACTTGTACCAGATGGGATGATTAAATCCAATAGAATTTGTCTATGTATCTCATCATGTGATATATAGAACCAATGAAAAGAACTAAATTCAATAAGAAACATTTTACTTATGGCCTAGCCAAGATCAGATGTGCATTTCATATTGGGTCTATGTTATAGGCTTGTAAAGACCATGAAAGACAAGAAGATAAACTTTACACAAGTAATACATCTTTGAACTGAAGAAGAGAATGTAGGGCTTCACAATGAATATCAAATATCATGTATAGGTGTTACCGTTTTGAAAAAAACCCACTAAAATACACGCTGAAAATGGGCAAAATTTCACGTTATGTTGTTTCATTTAAAATTTCGCTGTTTTAATCAATTGGTCCGAGAACACAATTATTTCGTAGTGCATTTCTTTTAGAACATAAATGAAAATAAAAAAAATCCCACCTGCGCTTTCTCAAAGAAATTTTTACAGTGTGTTGTACTACTTTTGGGACAAATTATATCAAAATTATAGAAAACTTCATCGGCTCTAACTCAAAATATGGACAATTCTATGTTTAGGGCGTCTTGAAATCTTTTGACAGCTTCCGAAGTGCTAATTTTTAACCTTTTTCAGCTGGACCAAATCACTACTTTCCTTTAAAATTCTGGACCCAAATATTTTTACAGTGTAATTTCACTCCCCTACTTGCAATTTGAGGCATTAAACATGGAGAAATAAATTTGGAAGGGGTATAAAAATTAATGGCAAGTAACCCACTGTCAACACTAGGGACTATATATATATTCGTGAACAACGAAAATCAAGGGACGACAATTGTGGTCTCGGACCAATTGATAGTTAATAAGTTAACTTAATTTGAACTACATTACTGGTTCATTGCTATAAACAATTAATTCATCTTTCTTTTACTGTTTGTTGCAACAAAAAATCTTCACTGGTTACAAAGTTATGATAAAAAGTTGAATACTATGCGCTTGTTATGAAATTTTGTACTTTTGTTTTTAGCTTGCTCAGTGTAGTGATAAAAGAGAAAAATAAATCAAATTTATGCTATTATGTGTTTTGTTTTCTCTTCTAGTATATATATTATCAAAAACTAACTCATTTATCAAAATTGAAGTACCCTAGCTGGAGATATATATGCCATCAAAGTTGAATATACAAATAAAGTGAAAAAATGTCTTGTCCGTAGACATGCATTCCCTAGTAAACTGGAAGCATTATTACATTAATGTTGCATTGCTAAGTTCCTGTTCTTTTGTAGATATGAAAACACTACTAACATTTTTTTCTACCATCTATTAATAGAGGGAAAAATTCAAAAATATGTCAGAATGTCTTGTCCGTAGACACATGTCTTGTCCGTAGACATGTCTTTTTATCAATATTGCTTGGCTTTATGGGTCTTAATTAGTCCTATGTGTTGTTTAAACTTAGAAATATCTTATTTCTAATAAATAAATGGTAATTTAAGTGTTCTCAATTTTTGTAAAATTACTTTACAGGAGTGGATTTTAAAAAGTGTCAGATTATCAGTCATAAAAAGCATACCTTATTTTACTTCAATATTGTTTATTCCAGTTGCTGCATACCTTAAAAGATTAACTAAATCAAATGAAGAAAAAGTATTTTTCTCTCTCTAACTTTATCTTTTGCATTTCAGTATTAACAGCAGATGAGGAAGTGTCTACAGACAAGACACTTGTACATAACAAGTATTAAATTCAATTATTTGTCTGCTATGGAACTTAAATCTTATTTATAGGTGATGAAAGTTATCTATTCAAATTAAAACTCAGTATTTTCAACATAAATATAGTCACAATTGATTCTAACAGATTTTTTTGACTGAAATTGTCTTGTCCATAGACATTACCACAATATATTTGTATCCAATTTCCTTGAGTTCAGCCTAATATGATAGGTAAAATGTATGTTATTTTTTCAAGAGAACACATTTAACTATGTCAAAATTGAGTTTTAATAATAGTTTGATTGTTTTAAACAGTCAGAGATATGGATTTCAGTTAAAAGAATGTGTCTTCATTTTGGCTTAATCAATAAATTATTGAGCATGTTGAGATATGTAAAGAATTATGGGTACATTTTTATATTTTTCAAACTTAAAAAACACCGCTTAAAACTTAATTAGTAACTTTAAATCTTAACTTTAACAATCATCTTTGAAAGCATTTAATTGAATATCAATAAAATGTCTTGTCCGTAGACATTAACAAAATGTATTTGTTTCCATTTTCCTCGAAGTTAAGCATCATTTGATAGATAAACCTGATAAAATGTATGGTTTTTTTCAAGATAACACTTTCAGCTATATCAAAATTAGGTTTTAATAATGCATTTCATTAAATATGAATACAATGTCTTGTCCGTAGACAAAACATATAAATTGTATTGCTAAGTTTGATTGTTTATTGTAAGAATATGCATCAAGTTATTTTAATGTTCTATACACCAAAAGAAAGGGTTCTTTTGGAAGTTTTGTTATTTATAGATAATTTTAGATACAGTTTTATCAGATAAGATTAATGATCAAAGAAAGCTACTGTTGTTTGAAATAACTGTGAGTCAAACATGTTCTTGTTAATTTTTTTTCAATTAAAATGTTTGATATTCAATAGTTCTAAACATATTTTGTTGTCTTTGTCATTGACCAAAAATCTGTCACTGGTGACCATGTCTTGAAGGCAACCATTAAAGAAAATTATACAGTTTTTAAACAAAAACTGCATGTAATTATATAAATGCTTCCAGTGTTAGCCTAACGATGGCAATTTTTCATAATTTAAACCATTTTTGAACCAAAATATCAAAAGAGTTTTTCAATGAGGTGATACTCATTTTTGACTTCATGTGAAACACAAAATGCACATATCTGATCATGCTGATTGTGGCTAGGCCGAAATAAAACTGATAAATATTATTACTTTAGAAACATTTTTGCAAATAACAGTGAAATGAAAACTGAGACATTTCTGGATTATCCAAGAACTTGAATTATTTTCACAGAAATAAAGAAATGTACAATTATGTAATTCCCAAAGCCGTTATACAATGATTTTCAAGTTTTTCATATAACATTTTGGAAGCAAACTTTACAAACAACTGACATTGGCAATTTTGTAATATGCCTTATTTCAAACGTTTTGATTGGTCTAACTGTTTGCTATTTTGTAATACCAAAGATTTTCTCCCGCCCATTTACAACATTTTAGAAGCCCAGCGACGATATAATAGCATTTCAAGATGTCATAATTATTTGGACTAAATTACACAGTGCTTTAATATGCAAAATACGCATAAGTGCACATCCTTTAATGATTGAAAGGGGAAGACATCTTAATATTCCTAGAGAGGAAAGATACTGTCCTGTCTACATGTAAAAATGGGGAAATTGAGGATGAACAACATTTCTTATTTAAATGTAATAGATATACCTCAAAGCGAGAAATATTAGAAAATAAAATAAATGTTATATTTCAAATACAGCGGAACATTACCGCTGATGAAAAAATATCTCTATTGGTCAATAATAGCTCAGCATTATTACTTGGACTGTCTTCCTCTTTCATATCAGAATGTCTAAATATAAGAAATAGTGAACTTATATAATACATCATTTTGTAACTTTTCATAATTTAGCATGATATGTTATCATGGAACCTTTCATTCTACCATGTCAATTATTATAGTTGTATGTAACGCCATAGGTCTTAACCATTTATTGTTATAAATGAGTTTGTGCCAATAAAAATATTTGTATTTGTATTTGTAATAGAATATTACTTTCTGTTTGGTGGAATTATGAAATAGAAGTCAAAGGGGGGCGTACGTCCTCTACGCCCTCCTCTGGATCCGCCACTGACTAAGTAAGGTTGTCTATCAATAATATCACTAACCTGATGACATTGTCCCTTTTGAAATGAAAATGAAAGTAGATTCCCGCGGAATCTCGTTTTGAAAATTCTTAATATAGTACACCGGAAGCACATGCTGGAAAATGGTAAACATGTTTCTTATCCTTATCTGAGGCTATAGATGATTTATATAAAAGGGGATTGAAAGCTTTATTTAAATATAATTTTTTTTAACTTATATATAAACCTAAAATTAACACACTTTCACATATATTTGATCATACTGTGAAACGTGTGTTGTTATATATCCTAGGTGTCAGACCACCCAAATTTTGCAATTTTCACAGCTTTCTAAATATTTTACCTCAAGTTTAACTTCATAGACCTTAATGGGAAACCAGGTATATCCTTAATTGTACATGAATCAGCTTTCTACATGCCAATTTTCACCATACCTTTAAAGCCTTCTAACAAAATAACTGACCTTCAAACATAGGTACTCCAAAACAAAAACCTGGTTTTCTGGAAATCTAAAATTAGTATACTATGCATACCCGTAGCCAGGGGTGGTTTCGGGGGATTCGGACAAACCCCCCCTTGAAAACAAATAATGACTGTTAAAGTCAACGTTCTGTTCGAATTGTGACTGTTAAAGTCAAGTTTTTGAGGCTAACGAACTCCCCCTTTGGAAATTCCTGGCTACGGGCCTGCTATGGAGCGCATTAATCCTCAATTTTAAATGCAAACTCATAGACAAGTAAATTTTGGCTCAAAAAATGATCTAGATATATTTCTCTTTCACCAAAAGTTTCATTTCTGCAAATTTGTTGGATAGTTTAAGTAAACAAGGACATCAAAAGCACTATTTTGTGTTAGAGTAGGGCTACTTTTACATACTTTCTAAATTGGAGGGAGTAATTGGTGGTCTGACACCTAAAAAGCAAAAAAAGTTGATCAGAAATCTTTTGTTCTGTTTATTCTTAATCCTTAGTCAATTTGAAGTTAAAAACATCCTTTCTGAGCATAATGCGCGACTCATATTACAAATTTCACAGCTCAATTTAAACTGACTGTAATGTAAGCCTATATATATTTTAATTTTAACCCCGCCGCATTTTTGCGCCTGTCCCAAGTCAGGAGCCTCTGGCCTTTGTTAGTCTTGTATTATTTTAATTTTAGTTTCTTGTGTACAATTTGGAAATTAGTATGGCGTTCATTATCACTGGACTAGTATATATTTGTTTAGGGGCCAGCTGAAGGACGCCTCCGGGTGCGGGAATTTCTCGCTACATTGAAGACCTGTTGGTGACCCTCTGCTGTTTTTTTATTTGGGCGGGTTGTTGTCTCTTTGACACATACCCCATTTCCATTCTCAATTTTATACTTTGATAGAAAATACTTGAAAATCTCATTTTGGACTAGAGAAACATAAACTTTCAATATTAAGATCAGCTTTTGTTGATTTTTCCTTGTTTGTTCTACTGCTTTAAAGACTTTTCACAATTTTTACAATGAGTTTAATAAAAAAATCTAAGGTATTGAAGAGTCAAGAAATATTGACCCCCCTTTTTAGCTCACCTGGCCCGAAGGGCCAAGTGAGCTTTTCCCATCACTTGGCGTCCGGCGTCCGGCGTCGTCCTGCGTCCGTCGTCCGGCGTTAACTTTTACAAAAAATCTTCTCCTCTGAAACTACTGGGCCAAATTTAACCAAACTTGGCCACAATCATCATTGGGGTATCTAGTTTAAAAAATGTGTCCGGTGACCCAGCCAACCAACCAAGATGGCCGCCATGGCTAAAAATAGAACATAGGGGTCAAATGCAGTTTTTGGCTTATAACTCAAAAACCAAAGCATTTAGAGCAAATCTGACGTGGGGTAATATTGTTCATCAGGTCAAGATCTATCTGCCCTGAAATTTTCAGATGAATCGGACATTTCGTTGTTGGGTTGCTGCCTCTGAAATGGTAATTTTAAGGAAATTTTGCTGTTTTTGGTTATTATCTTGAATATTATTATAGATAGAGATAAACTGTGAACAGCAATAATGTTCAGCAAAGTAAGATCTACAAATAAGTCAACATGACCAAAATGGTCAGTTGACCACTTTAGGAGTTATTGCCCTTTATTGTCAATTTTTAACCATTTTTCGTAAATCTTAGTACCGGTAATCTTTTAGAAAAATCTTCTCCTCTTAAACTACTGGGCCAAATTCAACCAAACTTGGCCATAATCATCATAGGGGTATCTAGTTTAAAAAATGTGTCCGGTGACCCGGCCAACCAACCAAGATGGCTGCATGGCTAAAAATAGAATATAGGGGTAAAATGCAGTTTTTGGCTAATAACTTAAAAACCAAAGCATTTAGAGCAAATCTGACAGGAAGTAAAATTGTTGATCAGGTCACGATCTATCTGCCCTGGAATTTTCAGATGAATCGGATAATTGGTTGTTATGTTGCTGCCCCTGAATTGGTAATTTTGAGGAAATTTTGCTGTTTTTTTGTTATTATCTTGAATATTATTATAGATAGAGATAAACTGTAAACAGCAATAATGTACAGCAAATTAAGAACTAAAAATAAGTCAGAATGACCAAAATAGTCAATTGACCCCCTAAGGAGTTATTGCCCTTCCTAGTCAATTTTTAACAATTTTCTTAAAATTTGAAGATTTTCAATAACATTTTCCACAGAAAGTACTGTTATAGATAGAGATAATTGTAACCAGCAAGAATGTTTAGTAAAGTAAGATCTACAAACACATCACCATCACCAAAACACAATTTTGTCATGAATCCATCTGTGTCCATTGTTTAATTTCACATAGACCAAGGTGAGCGACACAGGCTCTTTAGAGCCTCTAGTTTACACCTGGTGTCAGTAATGGGGAATATTAACTGATCAAAAGTGCAGTCATGGTCATTTAACTGTTTTATTTAGTATAAAACTTTCAATTGGGATAATAATTGCATTATTAATTATTGTGTTTAAAAACTTTTTATGATGAAATAATTGACTTAATCAGTCTGAACAAAGTTTTTGCATTCATCATGTTCATATTTAAAAAAAAAAAAATGAACTCCATGCATAAAAAATGAATCATGTTAATTTAAGGCCATGTACTACGATCAGCCGATAAACAGTTTTCTCTTCATGAATGAAAAATAAATGTTTAAATAATGTTAATTATCACTGAACTAGTATATAATATTTACATTTGTATTTAGGGGCCAGCTGAAGGAGGCCTCCCTGTGAGGGAATTTCTGGCTGCATTGAAGACCTTTTGGTGACCTTCTGCTGTTGTATGTTCTATGGTCAGGTTGTTGTCTCTTTGACACATTCCCCATTTCAATTCTCAATTTTAATGTTGTATTTATTGATATGTAATGATACGATTGAAATGCTTTAAATTAAGGATGTATTCTTTTGACATTTCAGTCTCAGTGAAGATATAAGGGGAAAAGATTGTGTATTTACAATGAGTAGTTTTTGAGTAATCAATTTTTAAAATTTTATTACCAATCAACATGATCCAGTCAGACTTTTTTGGCAAAATTTTTAGAAAATGGGTGAGGGGTACAAAAATGATTTTACCAGAAGCATGTACATCCCATATCTTTTTTTTTCTTTTCAAATTTCTTAGATATAGATATGTATTTTCTCAATCATTTATAACAAAGAAGTTGAAAAAATATGCATTTTGTTCTTCAAATACACAAATTTATAAAATCGACAGCATGGTGAATTTGACACAAAAAGCATCAAAATATGATTAAACTTTCTTATATTAACAATTTAACACCTACCTATAGTAATTTTAATTTAAACTTATTCAGATTGGTCCACTTCATCTTAATTGAAAGTATGAAAAAAAGTTTAATTGTGGATTTGGGTGTTTTTTTTCATGATAATAGCCCAAAAATAGGTAAAAATTTATGAAGAATGGGAAAATCATGAAAATTTGGTACTTTTAAAAGGCTGTAGCTAAACATTGCTAAAAAAGAAGTGCACCTGTCACTGCACCACCATATGATTTTTTCTTCACCCATTATTCTTTTACAATCTTATAAAACCAAATATCAGGTTAAGAAAGAAAGTTTAAATAAATTATTCTAGTTTTTTTTTTTGCTCCTCAGAGGTGTGCATCCTTAATTCAATTTAAATATTTTCATAATTTTATTTTATTTCAGCACAATTACACTATAAGTGGTCAAGTAACATCAAGCCAAGTAAACATGTGCAATAATCCAAATTTAATTGTACGACAGCCTCCTGATACATACAGCACACTTGCAGGATCAAATGTATCTACTTTGAAGCAACTCACAGAGTCCCATTACATAACAACTGAAGAATGTGAGGTCAATTATCCTATGGTAAGTTATCAGAAAGTTTTGGCAGTTTCTTTAAAACATTGGAGATTTGTTTGCCTCACCTACTCTAGTAGAGGGAATTATGTTTTCTGGATATTTGTTAATTTGTAATCTTTTTATCTATTTATAGTAGAACTTGTGAACATGAAATTGTATTGAAAGCAAATATCAAAATTAATGATCGTCTTATATTTGTAGGTCAGACCCAGACGTGAATTTCTTGACCTACTTAAACAAGTAGGAGCATCATGGGAAGTGTTATCCAGAAAAGAGGTAAAAATTTCTCTGAATTCAGAAATTATTTCCATGATTGTATTAATGCCAAAAATGCACAGCACCAGGTTTCGCAATAATTAAAGCTTTCATTCATATTTTCAGTAGTGATTTTATATTTATTGCAATCAGCATATTTAAGATGGTACCTAACACTACAGGGAGATAACTCTGTAAAGTCAGCTAAACGTTTTAATTACGTTGTGTTGTAAAGGGAATAATAAGCTTCTCAAAGATCAAAATTGGTCTTTGTCAAACTGCTATATAACCAGTGCAATTTTTCTGACAAAACGGTTGGTTCAAAATTTTTAGAATTTACATATTTTTGTTAAAGGGTCAAAGTAAATACTTTGTCAAAATTCTATCAAAATAAAACGAGCCAAATTAATTTTAGTGAAATGGTTAGGTACCACCTTAAATACTGTAAACATAACAATAAATGAAGAAATTTTTTATTATTGTGAAAAATGCTACCATATCAATTTTGACACTATAAAAACTTGCGTTCTTAATTTCAACTTAATTATCTGTAAATTGAAGGTCTGTAGTTATCTGAAGGATTACATTGGTAGCAGACAGTTGTATAATCCAAATGACCCTAGTATCGTGTTCTGTAAAAAAGATCCTCTGGGAAAAGTATTTGGAGTTGATAAGTTTACCTTCACAGAAGCAACGTAAGTATTTATCTATAATTGTATACATTATCACTGAACTAGTATACATATTTGTTTAGGGGACAGCTGAATGACTCCTCAGGGTGCCGGAGTTTCTCTTTGCATTGAAGACCCATTGGTGGCGTTCCACTGTTGTTGGCTCTATGGTCAAGTTGTTGTCTCTTTGACACATTCCCCATTTCCATTCTCAGTTTTATGTATATGTATATAATACGCATGTTCTGTACCATTGAGTTGACTGCAATGCCTAATTTTGTGATCGCTTATTTATTGTTTAATCAACTGTATGTTTTGATAGAAACATTATAATTTGCTATTTATTATTTGTATATCTATTGGATATGTCTGAAGGAATAAACATTAACTAATTATAAAGCTGTACTTTTTGATTGATTTGTATTTAGGAGAGAAAGGGCAAAAATTGAAATGACAGCAAGTTTATATAAAAATAATCCTATAAATTGGGTGTTTCAAGTCTTGCAGCAAGGATAAACATGATAAACAGATCTAAAAGACTAAAGTGAAAGACCTCATTTATATAAAAATGCATTGCAAGGAATTGTGTGCAACTTCTTGTTTCTTCAGTATTTAAATACGAAGATAAACAAGAAGTAATTGTAACAGGATGCTGTTAAGAAGTCTCCCAAACAAAGCTCCCATATTCATTTGATTTGTTTAATTGTCCAATACAAGAATAAATATGGTTAAGGGGTGGGGATCTTGACCGTTTACAAGTTTTCAAACAAGAGGGGGTGGGGTGACCCCCTAAGGACTTCCTTTTTTTCCCATTTAATTTGTTTTATTGTCCCCTACAAGAATATATATGGTTTAGGAGTTGGGATCTGGACAGTTTACAAGTAAATAGCACATTCTCAAATTTAATGGGGTGGGGGTGACCCCCAGGGACTTCCCTTAAATTTCATTTGATTTGTTTTATTGTCCCCTACAAGAATTTATATGGTTTTGGGGTGGGGATCTGGAACGTTTACAAGATAATAGCACATTCTCAAATTGAACGGGGTGGGGGTGACCCCCCAGGAATTCCCTTTTACAACATTAAATTTGTTTTATCGTCCCATTCAAGAATATATATGGTTTAGGGGTGGGGATTTGGACCATTTACAAGATAATAGTATATTCTCAAATTTAAGGGGGTGGGATGACCCCCCAGGGATTCCCTTTATTTCATGTGATTTGTTTTATTGTCCTATGATCATTTCTGAAGACTGTGTGTGTTTATCACTTAAAGTTTTCAAGTTATATTCATTTGAAAATTTTCGAAAATAAAATCCCATAGGGTTCTATAGTAAACCCCTCCCTTCTTTTGGCCCCCCAAAATACCCCTTAATAGACCCCAATGCACACATTTTATGAAACCCTAAGTAAATCTGACAAGTGGTTTTTGAGAAACGCTGCGGACAAGTTCATTTTTTTTAAAGTGGCGGAAGAAAAAGAAAAAGAAAAAGAAGAAGAATAATAAAAATCATAAGAACTGAGCAAAAACAATAAGTCTCCAAACTTTGTTTGGGAGACTTAATAATGAATGGTAACAAGACGTAACTGCTAATAAATGGAAGACCAAAGGATGTGAATAAGAATTATTGATTGATTGGTTTTTAAATTGCTGTAATATTGTCAAAATGATATATTCCCCTATCAACTTGTACAACGGAAGTAACTATAAACTTATCTAAACGGGGAGGTCTGGGTCGATAATCTTTATCTGAAATTATGAATCTCTATAATGTTTTACATCTGTCTTTTATTTTCAGGAAATTGATAGATGCCAACTGCTACCAGTTACCTGACTCATGTATGGTTAAGAAAGAACAATTAGTCGCTATACCAAAGAAAAGAAGTAATTCATCAAATCAAGTAAATCAGGTAATTATTAATTTAAATTGATTCAGGGATCTTCAGATTGTTTTGAAAATGCTATGGCTGTGGCATCCAAAAATCTTTTCATTTTTTTATGACCGCTGCTGTGGACAATGATGACATCCAGTATTAACCCTGACCGCCCTTCCGTCCAGGGCATTTTCATTTCTTCACTCAAATTTAAGTTTTCCATGTCTAAATTTTTGAAACTTATACACAGATACATAGATTTGGCCAGTGAATCAATACTTTTCTAGAGTAATGCCCCTTTAAAACTTGGAAAATTGCTCACTTTTTAGCTCACCTGTCCCGAAGGGACAAGTGAGCTTATGCCATCACTTGGCGTCCGTCGTCGTCCGTCGTCTGTCGTCCGTCATCTGTCGTCGTAAACTATTTCAAGAATCTTCTCCTCTGTAACTACTGGGCCAAATACTTTCAAACTTTAACTGAATGTTCCTTAGGGTATCTATTTTATAAATTGTATCCGAAGTTTTGATCTATCAACAAACATGGTCGCCATTGCTAAAAATAGAACATAGGGGTCAAATGCAGTTTTTGGCTTATAACTCAAAAACCAAAGCATTTAGAGCAAATCTGACATGGGGTATTATTGTTTAACAGGTCAAGATCTATCTGCCCTGAAATTTTCAGATGAATCAGACAACCCGTTGTTGGGTTGCTGCCCCTGAATTGGTAATTTTAAGGAAATTTTGCTGTTTTTGGTTATTATCTTGAATATTATTATAGATAGAGATAAACTGTAAACAGGAATAATGTTCAGCAGAGTAAGATTTACAAATAAGTCAACATGACGGAAATGGTCAGTTGACCCCTTTAGGAGTTATTGCCCTTTATAGTCAATTTTTAACCATTTTTCGTAAATCTTAGTAATCTTTTACAAAAATCTTCTCCTCTGAAACTACTGGGCCAAATACTTCCAAACTTTAATTGAATGTTCCTTAGGGTATCTAGTTTGTAAATTGTATCAGAAGTTATGATCTATCAACAAACATGGTCGCCATTGCTAAAAATAGAACATAGGGGTCAAATGCAGTTTTTGGCTTATAACTCAAAAACCAAAACATTTAGAGCAAATCTGACATGGGGTAATATTGTTTATCAGGTCAAGATCTATCTGCCCTGAAATTTTCAGATGAATCAGACAACCTGTTGTTGGGTTGCTGCCCCTGAATTGGTAATTTTAAGGAAATTTTGCTGTTTTTGGTTATTATCTTGAATATTATTATAGATAGAGATAAACTGTAAACAGGAATAATGTTCAGCAAAGTAAGATTTACAAATAAGTCAACATGACGGAAATGGTCAGTTGACCCCTTTAGGAGTTATTGCCCTTTATAGTCAATTTTTAACCATTTTTCGTAAATCTTAGTAATCTTTTACAAAAATCTTCTCCTCTGAAACTACTGGGCCAAATACTTCCAAACTTTAACTGAATGTTCCTTATGGTATCTAGTTTGTAAATTGTATCCGAAGTTGTGATTTATCAACAAACATGGTCGCCATTGCTAAAAATAGAACATAGGGGTCAAATGCAGTTTTTGGCTTATAACTCAAAAACCAAAACATTTAGAGCAAATCTGACATGGGGTAATATTGTTTATCAGGTCAAGATCTATCTGCCCTGAAATTTTCAGATGAATCAGACAACCTGTTATTGGGTTGCTGCCCCTGAATTGGTAATTTTAAGGAAATTTTGCTGTTTTTGGTTATTATCTTGAATATTATTATAGATAGAGATAAACTGTAAACAGGAATAATGTTCAGCAAAGTAAGATTTACAAATAAGTCAACATGACGGAAATGGTCAGTTGACCCCTTTAGGAGTTATTGCCCTTTATAGTCAATTTTTAACCATTTTTCGTAAATCTTAGTAATCTTTTACAAAAATCTTCTCCTCTGAAACTACTAAGCCAAATACTTCCAAACTTTAACTGAATGTTCCTTATGGTATCTAGTTTGTAAATTGTATCCGAAGTTGTGATTTATCAACAAACATGGTCGCCATTGCTAAAAATAGAACATAGGGGTCAAATGCAGTTTTTGGCTTATAACTCAAAAACCAAAGCATTTAGAGCAAATCTGACATGGGATAATATTGTTTATCAGGTCAAGATCTATCTGCCCTGAAATTTTCAGATGAATCAGACAACCTGTTGTTGGGTTACTGCCCCTGAATTGGTAATTTTAAAGAAATTTTGCTGTTTTTGGTTATTATCTTGAATATTATTATAGATAGAGATAAACTGTAAACCGGAATAATGTTCAGCAAAGTAAGATTTACAAATAAGTCAACATGACGGAAATGGTCAGTTGACCCCTTTAGGAGTTATTGCCCTTTATAGTCAATTTTTAACCATTTTTCGTAAATCTTAGTAATCTTTTACAAAAATCTTCTCCTCTGAAACTACTGGGCCAAATACTTCCAAACTTTAACTGAATGTTCCTTAGGGTATCTAGTATGTAAATTGTATCCGAAGTTATGATCTATCAACAAACATGGTCGCCATTGCTAAAAATAGAACATAGGGGTCAAATGCAGTTTTGGCTTATAACTCAAAAACCAAAGCATTTAGAGCAAATCTGACATGGGGTAATATTGTTAATCAGGTCAAGATCTATCTGCCCTGAAATTTTCAGATGAATCAGACAACCTGTTGTTGGGTTGCTGCCCCTGAATTGGTAATTTTAAGGAAATTTTGCTGTTTTTGGTTATTATCTTGAATATTATTATAGATAGAGATAAACTGTAAACAGGAATAATGTTCAGCAAAGTAAGATTTACAAATAAGTCTGCATGACGGAAATGGTCAGTTGACCCCTTTAGGAGTTATTGCCCTTTATAGTCAATTTTTAACCATTTTTCGTAAATCTTAATAATCTTTTACAAAAATCTTCTCCTCTGAAACTACTGGGTCAAATACTTCCAAACTTTAACTGAATGTTCCTTAGGGTATCTAGTTTGTAAATTGTATCCGAAGTTATGATCTATCAACAAACATGGTCGCCATTGCTAAAAATAGAACATAGGGGTCAAATGCAGTTTTTGGCTTATAACTCAAAAACCAAAGCATTTAGAGCAAATCTGACATGGGGTAATATTGTTTATCAGGTCAAGATCTATCTGCCCTGAAATTTTCAGATGAATCAGACAACCTGTTGTTGGGTTGCTGCCCCTGAATTGATAATTTTAAGGAAATTTTGCTGTTTTTGTTTATTATCTTGAATATAATTATAGATAGAAATAAACTGTAAACAGCAATAATGTTCAGCAAAGTAAGATCTTCAATTAAGTCAATTTGACCAAAATTGTCAATTGACCCCTTAAGAAGTTATTGCCCTTTAAAGACTTTTTTCACAATTTGTTCATCATGTTGACATACTTTAAAAAATCTTCTCCTTTGAAACTGCTGTATCAATTTCAGCTTAACTTAGGCTAAATGAGTTTCAGAGTATCTAGTATAAATTTTATATTTTATTTCCTTGTATGTCAAGAAACATAGCTCCTAAAGCTAAAATAGAACATAGGAGAAAATGATTATTTTTTTTGGCTTTTGAAGAAAATAGGACGATCCAAAAAACATTTAAATAAATTGAAAAGCCAAAATAATCATTGATGAGAGATTTAACCAAAAGAATTAATGTGAGCGATTCAGGCTCTTGAGAGCCTCTTGTTTAGTTTCCACACTCTTAATTTATATAATTAGTTATCATGGTTATTCTCGTCAGTATTTTATGAAAAAAAGTTGTTTATTTTCAGATAGTGACTGTTTCTTGTCCAAAGTTGATTGACATACTCGTACATAGTCCCAGTACACAGACAGGGGAACAGCAGAAAAAACAAAATAGTTTCGAAGGTCAAACATCAGACACGAGTTCTAACAGAGGTAAACATGGAAAGTATATAATTATTACAGTTTTGTATGTTAAAATTAAATGGGCAACAACTCTAAATAACATGTTGGTACAAATTCGATAAGCTTTTGACATGTTTCAGCATTGGCAAGATGTTGTGTACATTGAGTTTGGTTTGTTTAGCATGACAGCATGTGCATCCTTGTTTTAGAGTTGACTTAATATTTTTATGAGTATTTCTATTCATTTTAGCACAAAACTTGTCAGCTGCATCTACTGGTAGGAGAAGACATAGATGGGTTTCTGTAAGTAAAAATCACAAATTTACATGTTGTTGTTTTGAACATGATATGTAGATAAATCAGTGGCGTAGCCAGGGTTAAAATGATGTGGATGCGAAACTGTTTTAAAAAAATTTTAGGACCTTTTATGCACTTTTTTTTTCTGACGTTTTTCCTGTATACATGTGTACTTCCCCTACAATCCAACAATGGCTATATTTTTGTTTAATTTCAAAATACCCCTCAATATATAAGTTTCTATCAGAATTTTGTTGTTTTCTCGTAACTACCATCATTAGATACAGTAATATGTGAGGTTAAAGTTTCACATCCAATTGAAATATGAAATCTCAAAATGGATCCATTACAAAGGCCCTTTTGCATATGGAACTTCGAAATATAGGCTCTGAAGTGATACCCCCCCTTTCCCGCAATTTGAGCCTCCACATGGGATTTTTTTATTACTTGTCTTAACGCGTTGCAGGGGACAGAAATGCCGGGTGTCCGTCATGTGTTGCCAGATTTTTGTGAAATTTATATCATCACCAATGTCTTTGAAACTCGCGAAAATAAGTCCTGATCAAATAATTTAACCAACTATGCCCCCTTTGAAATATAAATCATAATTGATATACCATTGCATTTGGCCTGAAGCTTTTATTTCTCTTAGATATTAAATGAAAAAAAAAAAGGCTTTTTTTTTAGTAACTGCCCTTGTATACATATTAGAATAGATATATATGTGCACTACAGGGACTTTTGAACTCTTTATTTGAAAATAAAATTAATATTGTACCAAGTTTGTAACCGGTATTTATTAGCCCAGAAATGATCACACTCCATAATAAATACTAGTCGTATTTAATGTCACAGGAAACGATATCAGGCAATGATGTGTTCGTTGTTAACTAGTAACGTTGCTATGTCATCCCTCCGCTTGGTTCAATCTCAGACCAAACATGTCTGCAGGTCTACGTGTTATCATCCTCTGCGCTTGTCGTTTCCGACGATGCGCTAAGACGTAGACTTTTTACGAAAAAGTTAACAGCACTTTTCTGCGATTTATCCATCTTGTTTACATAAACTATAAATGATCTTAAAGGAAAGACCATGTATACTACTTTGGAAATGTTTTTATGTCCTGCTGTAGCAGAGAGAGTCATTAAGTTTTCCCTAGTCCATCAGTCTGTACTTTCAATAATTAATTTGAAACAACCAAATGTTATGAAACTTATTCATAATGCTTATTACCACAACACAAAGATCAACTTTGAATTTTGGTGAAGTCACTTATACCGTTTTAGAGTTATGCCCCTTTACAAATGAAATAACTGCTCATATACAAAAGGGGGCATCATCATATTTTACTGAAAAAGTCATAACCTTGTGTATATTGTGAGACCTGCAATGTTATTGTCATTCACTACCAATAGTCCCAATACCAAACTTTTACAGTAGGTCTTTCGAGGCATAAACATTATATAGAGTTGGTGGGGAAACCATTAATACCAGCATTTTCCATTTTGGCTGAAAGTTCACATTCCTATATATGTTCATCCACTAAGAAAAAAGAAGTGCTTTGAAAACACACTGTATAGCAATAAACCTCATTAAAACATATTAAGCTAAGAAAGCATAGTAAACTAGTGTATATCAATTATAGGAAAGGGGAGATTCTGAACCAGATATAATAGCCATCGAGCTAGATGCTGACAATGATGATGATGCTATAGGTGTAGAGGTTGGAACCAATGGTACTGAGGATGTTATGTCTGTAGAGGTTGATGCTGACAGAATCTCATTCGAGTATGAAGTCTGTTCAGATGAGGATGATATTATATCCAGCACAGCCAGTGTATCAGGAATCTCAGATACTGTGAGTTTTATAGGGATATCATACATCACTCAACCTTAAGGTCATATGCAGTTATTTAAGAATGGTTATCTATATGCTACCCTTTTTTGTTGATTTTACAGTACTCCTGTATACTGGATCTTAAGGGGGTCCTTTTGACTAGAGATCAGTAGTGTGCTTGTAACAGTTTATATCAAATTGGTTTTCAGCAGAATAGAAATAATTTGTGTTATAAAGAAGTCTAGGAAATATCTGATTATTACCAACACAAACAATTAGTCATTTTAAGAGCAGTGTTTTCTCCAGGCCAATTTTAGTGTTGTGGTATTAAAAGTATTATTATTAATTTTATGGAACCCACCACAGCTTGAAAGTTCAAACTAACAGATTTAGCTTTCAAAGGGACAATTAAAGTTCATTTTCAGAGATCATACAAATACAACCAATATAGTGTACAGTCGTCCGCCATAAGTATTCGTAAAAACAAAATGGCTGCCATTCAATGTAAATCTGCACATGAAAAAACTTGGAACTATTGAACAAGTAACAAAATAAAAAAATCCTACCTTAAAATGTCATGAATTTCACGTTCCAGGTCTTTGGTGTTATTTATGTTCTGAGTTCGTTTTTGCAGTTCCCTTTTTAATACCCACCAACAATTCTCAATAATATTGAGGTCGGGACTCTGAGCTGGCCAGTTTATGCTATTTAGTTCCGTTACCCTAATAAAAATCTTGAACAGATCGGGCTCGATGGACGGGGGCATTATCATCTTGAAAAACATAGTTATTATCTGGAAAATGACGAACAACCACTGGCCACAAGTTATTGTCAATAATGTCAATGTATTTTAAGGCATTTATGTTCCCTTCAACAATGGTAATAGTTAAGACACCATGGTAAGTGATGCATCCCCAGATCATTAAACTATACTTGCGCTGAGATGGAGGGCAAATACAATCTGTCAGCCACTCTTCTCCGACCTTTCTCCAAACACTGACACGAGAATCTTGCCTAATGACTACCTTGCACTCATCGCTGAAGATTACTTTACTCCAGTGTGCAATAACAGTTTTATGTAAAATTCCCCCTGCAATATCTCCCTCATTTTTAGCTCACCTGTCCCGAAGGGACAAGTGAGCTTATGCCATCACTTGGCGTCCGTCGTCGTCCGTCGTCTGTCGTCGTAAACTATTTCAAGAATCTTCTCCTCTGAAACTACTGGGCCAAATACTTTCAAACTTTAACTGAATGTTCCTTAGGGTATCTAATTTGTAAATTGTATCCGAAGTTTTGATCAACAAACATGGTCGCCATTGCTAAAAATAGAACAAAGGGGTCAAATGCAGTTTTTGGCTTATAACTCAAAAACCAAAGCATTTAGAGCAAATCTGACATGGGGTATTATTGTTTGTCAGGTCAAGATCTATCTGCCCTGAAATTTTCAGATGAATCAGACAACCCGTTGTTGGGTTGCTGCCCCTGAATTTGTAATTTTAAGGAAATTTTGCTGTTTTTGGTTATTATCTTGAATATTATTATAGATAGAGATAAACTGTAAACAGGAATAATGTTCAGCAAAGTAAGATTTACAAATAAGTCAACATGACGGAAATGGTCAGTTGACCCCTTTAGGAGTTATTGCCCTTTATAGTCAATTTTTAACCATTTTTCGTAAATCTTAGTAATCTTTTACAAAAATCTTCTCCTCTGAAACTACTGGGCCAAATATTTCCAAACTTTAACTGAATGTTCCTTAGGGTATCTAGTTTGTAAATTGTATCCGAAGTTGTGATCTATCAACAAACATGGTCGCCATTGCTAAAAATAGAACATAGGGGTCAAATGCAGTTTTTGGCTTATAACTCAAAAACCAAAGCATTTAGAGCAAATCTGACATGGGGATAATATTGTTTATCAGGTCAAGATCTATCTGCCCTGAAATTTTCAGATGAATCAGACATCTTGTTGTTGGGTTACTGCCCCTGAATTGGTAATTTTAAAGAAATTTTGCTGTTTTTGGTTATTATCTTGAATATTATTATAGATAGAGATAAACTGTAAACCGGAATAATGTTCAGCAAAGTAAGATTTACAAATAAGTCAACATGACGAAAATGGTCAGTTGACCCCTTTAGGAGTTATTGCCCTTTATAGTCAATTTTTAACCATTTTTCGTAAATCTTAGTAATCTTTTACAAAAATCTTCTCCTCTGAAACTACTGGGCCAAATATTTCCAAACTTTAACTGAATGTTCCTTAGGGTATCTAGTTTGTAAATTGTATCCGAAGTTGTGATCTATCAACAAACATGGTCGCCATTGCTAAAAATAGAACATAGGGGTCAAATGCAGTTTTTGGCTTATAACTCAAAAACCAAAGCATTTAGAGCAAATCTGACGTTGGGTAATATTGTTTATCAGGTCAAGATCTATCTGCCCTGAAATTTTCAGATGAATCAGACAACCTGTTGTTGGGTTGCTGCTCCTGAATTGATAATTTTAAGGAAATTTTGCTGTTTTTGGTTATTATCTTGAATATTATTATAGATAGAGATAAACTGTAAACAGGAATAATGTTCAGCAAAGTAAGATTTACAAATAAGTCAACATGACGGAAATGGTCAGTTGACCCCTTTAGGAGTTATTGCCCTTTATAGTCAATTTTTAACCATTTTTCGTAAATCTTAGTAATCTTTTACAAAAATCTTCTCCTCTGAAACTACTGGGCCAAATATTTCCAAACTTTAACTGAATGTTCATTAGGGTATCTAGTTTGTAAATTGTATCCGAAGTTGTGATCAATCAACAAACATGGTCGCCATTGCTAAAAATAGAACATAGGGGTCAAATGCAGTTTTTGGCTTATAACTCAAAAACCAAAGCATTTAGAGCAAATCTGACATGGGATAATATTGTTTATCAGGTCAAGATCTATCTGCCCTGAAATTTTCAGATGAATCAGACAACTTGTTGTTGGGTTACTGCCCCTGAATTGGTAATTTAAAAGAAATTTTGCTGTTTTTGGTTATTATCTTGAATATTATTATAGATAGAGATAAACTGTAAACAGGAATAATGTTCAGCAAAGTAAGATTTACAAATAAGTCAACATGACGAAAATGGTCAGTTGACCCCTTTAGGAGTTATTGCCCTTTATAGTCAATTTTTAACCATTTTTCGTAAATCTTAGTAATCTTTTACAAAAATCTTCTCCTCTGAAACTACTGGGCCAAATATTTCCAAACTTTAATTGAATGTTCCTTAGGGTATCTAGTTTGTAAATTGTATCCGAAGTTGTGATCTATCAACAAACATGGTCGCCATTGCTAAAAATAGAACATAGGGGTCAAATGCAGTTTTTGGCTTATAACTCAAAAACCAAAGCATTTAGAGCAAATCTGACGTTGGGTAATATTGTTTATCAGGTCAAGATCTATCTGCCCTGAAATTTTCAGATGAATCAGACAACCTGTTGTTGGGTTGCTGCCCCTGAATTGATAATTTTAAGGAAATTTTGCTGGGTTTTTTTTATTATCTTGAACATAATTATAGATAGAAATAAACTGTAAACAGCAATAATGTTCAGCAAAGTAAGATCTTTAATTAAGTCAAATTGACCAAAATTGTCAATTGACCACTTAAGGAGTTATTGCCCTTTAAAGACTTTTTTCACAATTTGTTCATCATGTTGACTTACTTTAAAAAATCTTCTCCTTTGAAACTGCTGTATCAATTTCAGCCAAACTTAGGCTAAATGAGTTTCAGAGTATCTAGTATAAATTTTATATTTTATTTCCTTGTATGTCAAGAAACATAGCTCCTATGGCTAAAATAGAACATAGGAGAAAATGATTATTTTTTTTGGCTTTTGAAGAAAATAGGACGATCCAAAAAACATTTAAATAAATTGAAAAGCCAAAATAATCATTGATGAGAGATTTAACCAAAAGAATTAAGGTGAGCGATTCAGGCTCTTGAGAGCCTCTTGTTTCTTGTTGACTACACGGATACAAATTTTTTTCTTTACTGACCGCTTGTGGAACCCATCAGAATGTAGTTTATGTTCAACAATTTGTTTAGAGAAAGGTTGATCAATGCTCTCATTAAAAATATTAGTAATTTCAGAAAAAGATTTATGGCGATGTTTTTTTACGCAACGGGAAAGTTTCTCATGTCCCGGTCATGAAAGGATTTTGGTCTGCCTGTTCTCTTAATGTTTTCCATATCACCCCGGTGCTCATCCCTCTTCAAAAAACTGTAAACAGTACTCTGTTTAATACCTGTCAATATGAAGATATCACTTTTTCTGTAACCTGCATCATTTAATGCAGAGAGACAACTTTTCTGATCAGATGTCAGTTCTTTTCCCTTGTGTCCCATTTTGTTTACATTAGCTACAATGTAAGTGCAGACGCCTCTGAAGTCATCACGCATGTGTCACATGGCAACCACATGTTTTTTCACATGATCATCTATATATAGATTCATTGCCATCCCGATTGTGACATGGAAATGATAGTCAAATCTTGTTTACCCTTCCATGACGTGACCGCCATTGTTGTTTTACGAGAACTTATGGTGGAGTACTGCAATTTTGTTATAGAATTTAGAAAATTAAGTTGAAAAAAAGAATAATGATATAGTGTGTCTTTAAACATGTTAAAAGACCAAAGAACTCTAAAGCCATCATATGAAAATAAATTGTACCTTGACAAAATTTGAGTGGTGTAAAATTTGTATTGAATTATCTCCCTTTGAAAGTATTTCTTTCATAAAAATGGGAATTAGTTTTAGAAATCTTTAACAAAGCTTGCTGGAAATTCCAATGTTTGAACGGTTAAACACTTACCAGACATGAAAAAAGCAGTATAAAGTCAGGTACCAAAGATGATTTGAGTGAGGGTTTAAATTGAATTTTGAGGGCTTTAGTCAATTTTGCAGGATCAAAATTATTTTTGTAAATGGTTAAAATTACAAGTCTCTAGCAAAATCATTGAATTAGGAATATATTACATATGTATTTTCCTAAATATTTAAGTGAATTTGTTTTCATACTTTTCAGAATGTAGTGATAATATGTGGTGATAGTGATATGGAATTCTGGGGTGATTCTGATTCAAGTGATTCAGAATTATCAGATGGGGTAAGTTAATGTTGGATATTGGATTAACAATATTTCTCCACTGGAGACAGTTAAATTTTTATATTAAAAGCATAAGGCTTGCTGAGCTTTTTAAATAGTTAAATTTAATTTTTGAGAGTAGAGAAATATGATTATACAAGGGTTATAGAGGTGGGCTCTTTTTTCTAATTGTTTTTTTTTCCTTCCTTTTTAAACATTTTTATAGATATTAACGTCACATCATCAGGCATGGTCGCATTTTTTCAGGACTTCACAATAGGAAATTACAAAGAAATCAAGATTATACTCATTTATAATTAAATTTCAACCTGTCATTTGCTGAAAACAGATATTTCACCAGTGAGGAGAAATATCTTTCTCGCAGCACTCAAAAAATGTAAATATGTTTTTCAATCTTTTATTTGTTTTTCAGTAGTCAGGATTTAACATACATGTACCCTACAATACCACCTGACAATGGTATCAAGGAGTTACATATAGAAAATAATTCAGTATATAATTATATCACTGACAAATTGATTTTTACAATAATAGTATTTAAGGTTACATATAAGTTTTATTTGGTAATATTCTCTTGCTCTCTGACTTGCTCTCATACAATACAAGTACTCTCCACTCATTTGTTTTGCTACAATATGTATCTTGACTTACATTTAAAAAAAAAATATTTTTAAAGACTGAACAAACAAAAAAATCAAAAGCTCAAGGATAAATTTTTGCTCATAATACATTGTAATATATATAAAAGAAAAAGAAAATATCTCATTTATATCAATTAATAATTAATTAAATATTACATGTAAAGGAGACCAAAATTTTTCACAAACTTGGACTCTATCATTTTTCTCTGCAATATAATATTCGAGAAATTGGTATTTCTTTATTCTATTTTAATTTACATTTGTATATATAATTCTTTGTAATTATGACTAGCAGATTCAGTAATAAACTTTCATGTTTGCAAGCAAGAAACACATTTTCTTTGTTAAGAACAAAGTTTACAAAAAAAAGATTTACTACATTTGAAAAAGACTACCACAATTGAAAAGTTATTGGGCATTCAAAAAATAGGTGTTCAATGGTTTCTTCACCAAGTTTACAAAAAGTACACATCTTGGAGTCTTTTAATTCAATTTTGTATAAAAAGGTATCAGTTGCTATGATTCTATGCAAAAATTTGTATTGAAAGGTTCTTAAATAAACATCTTTACAGGATTTTTTGATTATCCTGAAATATTCTGACCATTCTGTTGTATCAATAATCAATAGTTCTTCCCATTTCGAAAATTTAACTGTTGGTAGTAGTTCAATAACTTTATTTACTAAATTTTTATATACAAATTTAGCTTTCACATTATCTATAAATCCAAATCATGCTTTAAGCAGTTCTCTTTAAGGCATTTTTTCATAGTCTGAGGGATTCTTCAAATCAGACCATGATATTTGATAAAATTGTTGATGTAAATATACATTGTAGCTAAAAACTATGATTTATCCCTTCATCTCCAAAAATGATACATATTAGATATTTGAATTTTATATTGTATATTGATCATGTTGATATGAAACTTTAGTGAAAACAAATATATTCAGTTATTATTTAAACATTTAAAAGGTATATGGATGGATTAGAAATAAAAACTGGTGGCATAAAATGTTACGATTGTCTGTTGTAGGTCCTTTCATTTGTCAGTATTTCCAAAATAAGTACTGTGAATTCATTTAATTTTGTGGATACCAATTTTCGTGAATGAAGGAAAACATGCGTGTTCGTGGACATTTCGTTTAGTGGTTTTGATGAAGTCTTCTTGCAAGCCTTATGAAAATTTGTCATTCATTGAGCATTTAATTTCGTGGTTCACCTATAACCACCATATCCATGAAAATTAGTATCCAATGAATAATAATGAATCTACAGTATTAATTAATATCCCAAAGATTTCATGTTAAATATTTAAAGTATATGATTACGGTACGTAAAATTGAGAATGGAAATGGGGAATGTGTCAAAGAGACAACAACCCGACCATAGAGCAGACAACAGCCAAAGGCCACCAATGGGTCTTCAATGCAGCGAGAAACTCCAACACCCGGAAGAGTACTTAAGCTGGCCCCTTAACAAATATGTATACTAGTTCAGTGATAATGACATCATACTAAACTCCAAATTATACACAAGAAACTAAAATTAAAAATGATACAAGACTAGCAAAGGCCAGAGGCTCCTAACTTGAGTAAAATCACAAAAATACTGAACTCTGAGGAAAATAAATGGTAAATTTGGGGGAAATACTATTGAACATATCATGACAAATCTTCTAATTACATGAATTACAGGATAAATGGACGTGTACAGAATGTGATACAAAAAATTCTCCTTTAAATGGTCACTGCGGACATTGTAAAAAAGTACGTCCAAACTGGTTACCAGAGACTACAAGAAAGAGACGTTTGGAAAAAATGAACTCGAAAGATAAGGCACTTTTATCTTCTTCTGAATGTAGTGACATATCGCACATCTCTTCAAAAATTCAACGTCGTTCTTCAAGAGACCGTCTTACGTCGATAGAATTGGAATCGGACAAGGATTTAATAGCTGAGGAAGAGGACTCAGGAATTAGTACTCTGTCCAGACAGCAATCTAGTCAAGAAAATTTAGCCGAAAATAAACTGAAATCATATTCGTCACTGATAGAAAATTCTTCCACGTTAGGATCGTTTAGAACTTTGTTAAACTTTCAAACAACAGCATCGGCAAAAAATAAAGATGAAATGACAATATCAAATAAAATAGATAAATTGGACAAACCACAAAAAGATTTGAAGCTTGAGAAAAGTTCAAACATTAAGGAATTCGAAAATTCTCAATCACAACTCGGTCAGTGCTGTATCTGTTTCAGCCGGCCTAAAACTGCCAGCATTATTCATGGCTGCACTGGACATCAAGTATGTTGTTATAGATGTGCCAAGCGACTGAAAAGACTTGCAAAACCATGCCCCCTTTGTAGACGACCTATTCAAAAGGTCATTAAAAACTATTCTGCCTAAATATTTATATACTTTTTACTGGCCATATTTACATTTTCCCGCGTTGCAACGAATAGGGGGAAAAATTTGTATTAACGATACGTATGAATTTTCTAATTTAGTCACATGAAAATTTTCATGTGTGGGAAAATATTTTGAAAGCCTTCACTTTCTACCCAACAGTCGTAGTGTCAAGTTTATTTTTACATATTTCAGATATGTAACATTTTTAGCTTAATTCATGTTCCTGGTCATGGTGAGTGGTGTTTTGTTACGAATAATTATATTTCATTTTTTTTTTAGCTCACATGGCCCACAGGGCCAAGTGAGCTTATGCCATCACTTGGCGTCCGTCGTCGTCTGTCGTCGTCTGTCGTCGTAAACTATTTCAAGAATCTTCTCCTCTGAAACTGCTAGGCCAAATACTTCCAAACTTTAACTGAATGTTCCTTAGGGTATTTAGTTTATAAATTGTATCTGAAGTTTTGATCTATCAACAAACATGGTCGCCATTGCTAAAAATAGAACATAGGGGTCAAATGCAGTTTTTGGCTTATAACTCAAAAACTGAAGCATTTAGAGCAAATCTGACATGGGGGTAAAATTGATTATCAGGTCAAGATCTATCTGCCCTGAAATTTTCAGATGAATCGAACAACCTGTTGTTGGGTTGCTGTCCCTGAATTGGAAATTTTAAGGAAATTTTGCTGTTTTTGGTTATTATCATGAATATTATTATAGGTAGAGATAAACTGTAAACAGCAAAAATGTTCAGCAAAGTAAGACCTAAAAATTAGTAAACATGACTGAAATGGTCAGTTGACCCCTTTAGGAGTTATTGCCCTTTATAGTCAATTTTTAACCATTTTTCATAAATCTTAGTTATCTTTTACAAAAATCTTCTCCTCTGAAACTACTGGGCCTAAACTTGGCCACAACCATCATTGGGGAATCTAGTTTTAAAATTGTGTCTGGTGACCCGGCCAACCAACCAAAATGGCCGCCATGGGTAAAAATAAAACATAGGGGTAAAATGCAGTTTTTGGCTTATAACTCAAAAACCAAAGCATTTAGAGCAAATCTGACATAGGGGTTAATTTGTTTATCAGGTCAAGATCTATCTGCCCTGAAATTTTCAGATAAATTGGACAACCCATTGTTGGGTTGCTGCCCCTGAATTGGTAATTTTAAGGAAATTTTGCTGTTTTGGTTATTATCTTGAATATTAATTTGTTATAGATAGAGATAAACTGTAAACAGGAATAATGTTCAGCAAAGTTAGATTTACAAATAAGTCAACATGACCGAAATGGTCAGTTGACCAGAGATGGGTCCGATTACTTTCAATGTAATTGATTAAATTACAATTACTTTGTCATTTGTACGATTAAATTAAATTAATGATTACATCGTTTCTGAAAGTATCTGATTAAATTAATGATTACATTGGCAAAGTAATCATGATTACATCTGATTACAATGAATTTAAAAACAAAACATTTTGAATGATGTGAATGAATAAACGTTCATAACTATAGCATTTTTGAGAAAGTATTTTATTTGGTTCAATTATAAAATGATAACTTCAAATTAAACTTCATTTATTTAAATAAACACCAAATTTCACTACTTATATATACATTACACTAGTACTTTATCACCAATGATCTCTGAATTATTTTGAATTAAATTTAATAACGATATATCATAATCAAGAGTTTTTTTGTTCGTCTTCTGACCTCTTTCATAATTTATATGTATTCCAAGTTGCAGTTTATGGAAGTTTAAATGTGGATGAAATAAAGTTACCAGTTAAAACTATGTTAAATTTTAAAAGAAATGTTTAATCAAATTGTAAACAATATGTAAGTACTAAAAATCATTGCATTTTACATGTCCAGTCCAAATACAAAAAAAATTTAAACAACATATTTGTCCAACTTTTAATTTAGTTTGTGCTAATTAGATAAATTTTCATGTCTGATTTATCTTTTATCATATATATTTCCCTACAGCTATTTCTTTCATTTGCGCCGATTTTTTTACAGGTAAATTACAGGTGAAATGATATAAGAAGATGTGGTATGAGTGCCAATGAGACAACTCTCCATACCAGTAATGTTATTTTCATTTATCGTTAAAGACCTCTTCCGTTAGCGAGTTGTACATATGTTATGAATTGTCAATCATGACATGTATATAACTGTTGTCTCCTGCTTAAAATCAAGAAGTAAAAACCTAAGATAAAAGCACTTTGTTTATACTAAAATGACGAATCAAAAATATATGTACAGCATTCAAATCCATAAAAACGGAATACATTCAAATCATAAATCTGTTCTTGCCGAGTATGTAGAGGCAACACATCTAATATATTCCTTTTTTATGATTTCGTCTCTTCTATATTTGGCGTAATTGTCGATAACGAAGGCCATCTTTTCTTTGTCTGGCATACGTACTGGTGGGGGCATTTCTAGAATTCGCATTTTCTCACAAGGAAGCTATTTAACAAGGAGTTCCAAATGGTGCAGTTAAAATCATCCCTTCGTTAATTTTATGGGCGCCATCACGAATTGGTTGACCGTTATGGAATGTGTACTGGTACGTTGTCTAAGAATGTATGACGTTTGTCATCAGAAGTAGCGGAGCGTCAGACAATGTCAAACGTGAGCAGTCATAGATTTTATTTAGGGAAAGGAATGGTAACCCGAAACATTGGGATAGCCATTTACCAATTGCAATGTCACTTGATTTGTCTTTATACTCTGTGCTCACCCCATGTAAAAGTATTAACTTACCTGTAACTTACCTGTAAATCCAATTAGGCAAAAATATAAAATCGGCGCAAATGAAAAAATTAAATCGGCG
Source organism: Mytilus edulis (assembly GCF_963676685.1). Taxonomy (NCBI): domain Eukaryota; kingdom Metazoa; phylum Mollusca; class Bivalvia; order Mytilida; family Mytilidae; genus Mytilus; species Mytilus edulis. The sequence goes on from NC_092356.1 coordinate 3,408,909, forward strand.
CAAATGAAGGAATGAAAATTTTCAAAATCGGCGCAAATGTCATACGCCCATTCAAAGTTGACAAAAATCACAAAAGATTAAAATTCAGGGTTAAAAAAAAGTATTACTTGAATATATAACAGTTATTATCAAATATTAATATGAAGATCATTATAAAACAATGAATATACATGTATGTACAATATCTTTTACCAAAAAGGTATATAATTGTATTATATGTCTCTACTTAGGCTAATGATGATTTTTCAATACTGTAACTTTATTTTTTACTGAAGTAGACATGCTTGAAGTAACCAAACCATTTTAATATGTTTAAAATTTATCATATATGAATAAAAAAGAGGTTCATTTAATGACCAAAAACACAAATTTAGATTTTTTTTTCATTTTAATCAGAATGTAATCAAAAAGTAATCATGATTACAGGGTATTTTGAAAAGTAATTGATTAAATAAATTACATGTAAATCATATTTTTGGCTGATTAATGATTACACTGATTACATAAAAAATAGTAATCAATTACAGCTGATTAACGATTACAATTACAATTACCCCAAGTCTGCAGTTGACCCCTTTAGGAGTTATTGCCCTTTATAGTCAAATTTTAACCAATTTTCGTAAATCTTAGTAATCTTTTACAAAAATCTTCTCCTCTGAAACTACTGGGCCAAATTAATCCAAACTTGGCCACAATCATCTTTTGGGTATCTAGTTTAAAAAATGTGTCCGGTGACCCGGCCATCCAAACAAGATGGCTGCCACGGCTAAAAGTAGAACATAGGGGTAAAATGTCAAAAACCAAAGCATTAAGATCAAATCTGACTGTGGTTGAATTGTTTATCAGGTCAAAATCTATCTGCCCTGAAATATTCAGATGGATCGAACGACACGTTGCTAGGTTGCTGCCCCTGAATTGGTAATTTTAAGGAAATTTTGCAGTTTTTAGCTCACCTTTCCTAAAATGAAATGTGAGCAGCTTTTCTCATCACTTGGCGTCTGTTGTCCTCGTCTGTCATCGTTAACAATTTTTCAAACATCTTCTCCTCTGAAACTACTGAATGGATTTGGATGAAACTTGAGCATGATTGTTCCTTAGATTATCTTGCACAAAGTTGGTGCCTCGATTTTTGATCCGTCAAAAAACATGGCCGCCTTTACTTAAAATAGAACATAGGGGTCAAATGCAGTTTTTGGCTTATATCTCAAAAAATAAAGCATTTAAAGCAAATCTGACATGGGGTAAAAATGTTCATTAGGTCCAGATCTATCAGCCCCGAAATTTTCAGATGAATCAAACAACCCATTGTTGGGTTGCTGACACTTAATTGGTAATTTTAAGGAAATTTTGCAGTTTTTGGTCATTATCTTGAATATTATTATAGTTAAAGATAAACTGTAAACAGCAAAAATGATCAGCAAAGTAAGATCTACAAATAAGTTTAATATATAAATACAAATAATATGACCAAAATTGTCAATTGACCCCTTAAGGGGTTATTGTCCTTTTATGACAATTTTTCACAATTTGTTCATCATATTTGCTAACTTTAAAAAATCTTCTCCTCTAAAACTACTCAACCAAATTCAACCAAACTTCATTTGAATGATCAGTAGGGTGTATAAGATAAAGTGTGTGTTTTATTTTCTATTTCGTCAAAAAAACATGGCCGAAGGCATTGTTTACCAGGTGAGCGATTCAGGCTCTTGAGAGCCTCTTTTTTTTTAACAAGTATACCTCTGGAGAGGGTCTTCTGAGCATAGGATTGGACACAGGTTTCCAACTTTTTTCCACTACATATTTGGTATTTAATGTAGTTTGACCCGAGTTAACTCGTTTTAGTTGGTTGTTCCTGGCCGGCGGGATCGTCGATGAAAGAACCTTTGTTATTATTTGGTATTTATTTGCTCCCATAGCCTTTGATCTTCCAAGATCTAACCACAAGGCAGTGGTACTATAATTTACCATAGTTGGGGCAGTATTGATGAGTGTAAGGGGGTGTCCACACGACGATGGGCCTACACACTGCATCACCAGGGTCCTTGTTGCTCTGAGATCCTTTACAATAATGCCTAGGATGCAAGGTTCTAGTTACAATGTGCTGTCACTGGGAAGTATTGTAGAAGTCTTGAATACTGAAGAGGCTATGTACTGGCAGAAATACTTACACACTCAGCTGTCTTTTCAACTACAAAGCAGGCTAGTGATAAAGAACCTATGACTCTTACCACAAGAGACACTTACAAAATCCTGTGGTACAAACCACCAGCAAACAAAAAAAAAGAGTATAATATACTATACATGTTTCTCTCCCTATGTGCATTGATGATTCGATTTCACTATTTTTTGTAAAATTCATTTTTCTTTTGTCGAGGCATGAGTTACAGTCTTTTCTTTAGCATGATTTAAGATTCTCTTTCTCTCTTTTCCAATAGTTGTCAACATCTTATATTAATCACAGAATGCTTGCCTCAGAGGTGAATGTCTGTCTATGGATTTGCAGGTTTAGATAAAATGTTAAGCTTGTTTTAAGTTACCAAATAGATGGTTTTCAAGAGAATAAACTTCTGCCAATTTTCTAGGTTGTACTGAAAAAGGGGTCGTCCCGATAGTCCGACACACACTAGTCCGACACTCATTGGTCCGACACTCATTAGTCCGACACTCATTGGTCCGACACTCATTAGTCCGACACTCGATAGTCCGACACTCAATAGTCCGACACTCAATAGTTCGACACTCGATCATTTTCCACTACCTTGAAAAACAAGTGTGGACACACTGACATGTCTTACCTGTATAACGTTAAATTTAATTGATCAATGTCAGGGGCGGATCCAGCCATTTAAAAAAGGGGGTGTCTGTGTTCCCAACCCAAGGTACATGTCCCGATACAAATGCATTGATCGGCCAAAAAAAGGGGGTCCAAACCCACGACCCCCCCCCCCCACCCCCCCCCCCCCCACACACACACACACACATGAGGTCGAGGTGAGATATACCCTTTCAGACAAACGTGTATATATAAAAAAGGAGATTTGGTGTACTTGCCAATGAGACAACTCTAAACAAGAGACCAATGACACAGAAATTAACTATAGGTCACCGTACGGCCTTCAACAATGAGCAAAGCCCATGAAGCATAGTCAGCTATAAAAGGCCCCGAAATAACAAATGTAAAAAAATTCAAACGAGAAAACTAACGGCCAAATAAATGTACAAATAAATGAAAGACAAAGGCCAGATATACAAGCATTCCATACTCCAAATATAGTTAACATATTACTTATAATAAAAGTGAAATTAACATTGCAAAAATCTGAACTATCCCAGTCTCTCTTTCTGTTACAGAAGTCGCAAGTGAGACACTAAATACAAAAAGATGTGATGTAATTTCCAATGAGACAACTCTTCACAGGAGACCAAATAACACAGTAATTAACAATTATAGGCCATCTTACGGCCTTAACTAACTTTAACCTTGCAATGTACTTTTTAAAAATTATGCCAATTCTATTTTAAGTGAACAATAAGACTGAGATAAAAACCAATTTATCATACAATTAATAAAAACCTCACCAAAGGAACATGTGTACTAAGTTTCAAGTTGATACGAGTACTGCTTCATAATAAACCACATTGACTAAAAATCTGTTCGCATGAACAGACGAACGAACTTACGGACAAACGAACATCTGGACAATCGGTCGCACGAATGAACGGACAGACGAACGAACTAGACAATATAATGCCCATGTACAATCGTAAAAAAGGAGGATGGTTGTAATAGATGAAAGCCACAGTAAACTCAGATTTGAAATAAATGTAGATGCGTATATGACTGGTCTTAAGGTCAATTAAGAATGTCACGTTCTGCTGGACTTTTTAGAACTACGAACACAAACTTGTAAGATATGTTTTATTTCAATTTTTATTACACCACCGACAAACGGCTAAACGTCTCAGTCATTTCAGTTAAATTGGGCAACAGTGTACACCATGGCGTCCCAGTACTGATTAAGTGTTGTCTGTCCATTTCTGTAGGAATTCGTTAAACGATCTATCCTTTCTTGAAGAAGGCGGTACTTCCTCTTTCGAACGGGTGGTCGATCGCCTCGTCTAACGGCTGCAACGGACAAGGCTCCCCTTCTCTCTTCTGTTTTTCACTTCTTCAAAAAGTACCACAAGTTTGGATGACGTCTGCCAACTACTGCGTTCCATCTCTTGTTGAAAGCTGAAAAATATTTATAACGAATTTTCAAAGGAAAAACAGAAAGTTTTTTTTGTGACCCAATTCTGATTTAGTAGTTAGCAAGGATTAAATAACACATTTCATTTTTATATTCAGTGAAATACAAAAGTAAAACTCTTACAATCATGAGATACTGAATTTAAGCATTTTTGCTTTCTGAATTTCGGGTATGATTGTTACACGGAAGCTTTTATGAAAAACAACGGCTGATCATAAGCGACAGAATCGCTTTCCATTTTTTTTTATTGGGGCCATTAATACTGATAAATCAAATTATTAATACTACATAGAATGGGGATACATACCGTAACGGAGTGTCATTAAAGCATATGCTTTTATGATTTAATTTGTCATACATGTATATACTTACATTCGACATGATTGTTTGTCCTATTGTCCATATTTCTTTGGTAGACATTCCAAATAACTGGGCTAAACTGTCCATTTAGGTAATTTCGTTGGAAATAAGTTAATAGCTCCCTTAAACCTGGACAATTGTGACATAGTCATGGAGTAGTTGCATCTTGACGAAACAACTGGAAATTTTGTCGAACCACCGCCAATGGAAGATACGCTATGGCCATCATTTTTCTCACACAGTCTCCTCAGTGCAAGACGTCTGTTAAAGGCATTTCGAAGTCCCTCTTTCTGAAGTCGCCTCCAAATACTTCTGCAGAAATGAAAGAAACAGCCACACATCCTAGCTTGGGGAATTTCTGTTTCCGCTGCAGTTATCATTCCGGTCTCGAAATCTGAAACAATGTTTTGTGGCGATAAATCATTGTCGGTTAACCTTCTGTAACACCGTTTAATGTGTCTCGTAATCTGTCGATAGCTGCCAATATGCTTATCTGTTATTAAAGCATAAACAAATGGTTTTACCCTGTCACGGTAGAACCCGTGTATTGTCAAAAATTGCATATATGGACGCGGGACAGACTTAAAAGTAGCATCTTTATATGTGTCATTACAATCTCCCAAACACATAAGTGCCTCCCTAGTGCAGAAAACAGCAATTCCCCAACCATTATCTAGTTTACTTAGGAATTGATCACCATCTTTGGTAAGACACCAGCGCCCGTTGATAGCCACATCATTTATTGTGGCTGGGATTGGGGGAATGTGTTTCCTTCTTGTCCTGTCAAGTGATGATCTTAGGCAATCGTATGTTGGGATACTATCCCGTTCATTCCGTGGGACTTGCTGAACAACATTGTCATAAGCCTGTCTTCCGGAGACCTCTGGATTTGCAGATACATGATTTACCATTCTTTGTCTTATTGATACAGAGTCAATTGTTTCCTGGTCTTCTTGGTGATCATGCTCGGAAACCTAAAAGATAGTCAGTCGCAAGTTATGTAGTCTGTATAAGTACTTATCTTCAAAAACCTAAGAAATTAACATCATAGTATTATCTAACTACACAATAAAAACCAATTATACCAAGGATGTTTCAATAGATAGACAATATAACATCATAGTATTATCTCACTACACAATAAAAACCAATTATACCAAGGATGTTTCAATAGATACACCATCTAACATCATAGAACTATCTTACTACACCATAAAAAACAATCATATAAAGAATGTTTCAATAGATATACCATCTAACATTATAGTACTATCTTACTACACCATAAAGCCCATATATACCAAGCATGTTTCAATAGATACACCATCTAACATCATAGTACTATCTTACCACACCATAAAAAACAATTATACCAAGCATGTTTCAATAGATAGACCATATAGTATCATAGTACTATCTTACTACACCATAGAAACCATGTTTGAAGAGACCAAGCAGTTTATATGCTTATAAAAAAAACTGATATTAAAATGAATTCCTGTATAATAAATTCCAGGAATGAGACTATTTTATATAAAACAGATGAGATATTAGTGGTAAAGGTTTAAACAGAAGCAGGAGATGTCAAGGGGCAATACAAAAGGTACAAGGTCCTGTAACACAGAGTAAAAAATAACAAATGAAAAGAAAATAACAGCCCCCATAGCACTGCACCGAAAATTACCTTGAACAACATAAACCCACAAAAGATCAGATAATTGTGCACAATTTTAATCTTTCTAATTTCAAACTCAAGTTTCACTACCCGATAGGAATGGGTAAAGATAAGAATGATGCAGTACTCCGGTGGTCTATGAAACAAAACATTAAAATTCTACAGTTCAGCAGAGCATTTTACTGTACTTATGATACAAATTGTTTTTAATCAAAGTCCGTGATATTAAGTCTTAAAAAAACTACAAATAATGACAGATTCATATTCAATATTTCATGGCAGCAAAAATAGTGATTTCGACAGCACTATAATGTACGTTCATTTAGGAAATTTATGCAAAGGTTCTATAAATAATTTTATTCTAGGTCAATCAACAATTAAACATTATAATTAAATTAAAACAGATTTAAAATCAGTTTTTCACGAGACAAAATTCTACTGGCTACATATTTTTTATATATATATGAAAAAGTTGCTTCATTTCTTCTCTTGACATGTTTAGTTTAAACATTTATTTGTAGTGGATTGGGAAACAAGTTTTTCAACTTATATTAACCCCTTTCCACTTTGCGGGTGCGAGTGCTGCCTTTTAGTGGCATTAGCCTGCTCTTTTTCGAAATCTACAAGGGTGTCTTTAGCGTGCAAGAGATATGGCTCTCTCTTAACACGGGTCAGCCATTTATCGTCCCCTTCTAGACATGTTAAATCACTATTTTTGTTTTCCTGATTGAATACTATATGATTGCCCAGTGCTTCTGTTAAAATAAAGTTCTGGTCATGGTTAAAATAATATGTCAGAATTTGTTTAGTTTTAAAAACAATTACCAAGTAATATTTCATTTAGAACTTCACCTCCGGCAAAATTCATGTGATCGGAGGGCAACAAATTGCGTAAACGTCCACATATTTAAGTATAAATAAAGATTCAGGCATGTAGACTAGTAGATACCCTAAGCATTAGTTTGAGCTAGAATATACCCCAATGGCATGACTGGGGGAAGATTTAAGGCCTTTACGATGAAAATGACACCTAGAATAGACCAATAATATGCTCAGTTTGGTCCCTAGGGTGAAAAGATCTGGGGTTAGTATGGTCAATATTGGCGTCTGGATATTAAAATTGGTGGGTAGGGTTCGAATAAATATTTTTGTTGGCTTACATTGACATATTTTATTATAAGTAAATATTCAGGCATGTAGTAGACACCCTTAGCATTCGTTTGAGCTATAATATACTCCAATGGCATGCCTGGGCGGTGCTGGGGGAGATTTTCACTGGTCGTATAAAGCTGCACCCTGCGGAGCATCTGGTTTAAAATGTTTATTAAAAGCTATGATTAAATGATTTTTAATTTCACTCTTAATCAGAGCTGCAGCAGCAAGATGTCGTATGAAGAGGAATAACTGGATAATGAATTTAGAGAAAAGGGGTTCAGATTTACAACAAAACAACAACATATTACAGGTTGGTGTAGATCATATTCTTTTAAAATATTATTATTTTTATTCCAAAAAATCTTGTAGCTCATTTTTTTTAGACACATTGTTCTCGAAAATACGAAATCAAAATTTAATATAATTAATATTTAATCATTAATTTAAAAAAACAACTTATGATCCTTATCAAAATAATTAATGCATTTTTATTTAAAAAAAAAAGAAATCTAAAAAAAACAGGTTCTTAAAAACAAGGCATTTAGAGTTTGTTTTACTTTCGATGACTTTTTACTTAAAAAGATCTTAAAAATATGTTAAATTATCAATTTGTGTTTCCTGTGGTTAACATACATGGCAATTTCCTCCAAGATTGTATTGTATTTACATTATATTAAAACTTAGATTTTTCTCCTAAATTGAATGTATAATGTCCTATTCCATTATGGATGCATAGGTCTGCTTTACTTCCTTGAAAATGGTCTAAATTGTGTATTCCGATCAGCTTTTGGACCCTTTGATGTTTCTAGTGGTCAGGTAAGAGTAACACAAATTCTAAATTCATGTACTTTAAATGCTTTGAGTACACACCTGTTGCGTAATACAAATACATTGCATATCAGCTGATTGTCAACAGAATGATTTGTTTTGGCTGTTCTAATCATACCCCCAAGTATTATATTTGTTATGATTGTTATGAATGAGTTACCCATTTGAAGTTAACAGAATATTGCCCTAGTAGAGTCCTGTTAAGTACCTGTCTTTGTAAAAATCATGGAGAAGGTGATTCCTGACATGTCACAGAAGTATTTTTTTTTGCCCTATAACATAAGAACTTTGGTAGATGAGTAAAATTCTGTCTTTATTTCCCCTGTATTATGCCCGTTGCCATGGTAACCATCAAATCAACATTTTGCTTGAATATGTGAAAAAAGACCCTTTTTGAAAATATAAAATAAGGGAATTTAAAGTCCCATAGAAATATTGTTAATCAATACAAACAATATGTATATTTACAGTATTGACAAAAAAAAAACCAAACTATACAAAAACATTAAAATTGTGAATTTACTAAATAGTTTGTATTCATAGCAACCATTTAAAAATTTCGAAAATGAAAAATTTCAAAAACTCCTAAATTTTAAATCTGTTTATCTCCCAAGACCAACAATACCATGAAATGTCATTGACAAATTTTGAAAGACCACATTCTATATATTCATAAAATAAAAAGAAAGTCGTGCGTTTTTTTTTTTTGCTTTAAAAAAAGAATTTTAGTCAAAAATTGTCAATTTTCACCAAAATTCAGATTAACAATCAGATGAATAATCAAACATTTAGTAACTTAAAAAGCTAAAATATTCCATTTATATGTGCAATTCTGACACGCATTTGTTAATTTTAAACAAAAATATATAGTAAATGAAGATAGACTTGTACAAAATGAAAAATCATCACTCTGGGTATGGTCCACCCCCCTTTTTTCGATTTTTTTTTTTTTTTTTTCAAAATTATAAAATTTGTTGAAAAAAAACGTGGTATCTCATTTAGTTTACTTGTGAACTAAGTATTTTAAGAATTTAAGCATAACACAACTTCTAAAGTTGAGGGCAGCATATGTACCCCCTCCCTTCAATCTTATATATGTAAGATTTCTCAGAAGTTTAAAAAAAAAATTGGTAATACGCATAACCCGTTGTCGTATCAAAGACTGATGCTGTCAGTGAAAAAGATTAATGTTGAATCCAAAACTTAATTACTAGTAAGTCTATGTATAAAAATAAGACGATGTGTTGTAATTGTCAATGAGACAATTAACTCTCCGCCAGAGAGCAAAGACATAGAAATAAACAACCACAGGTCACCGTATATCCTTCAACAATGAGCATAACATGATTATCTAGAAAAACAAATCTTAATGAACATTTTAAAAAAAATAGCTCAGGATACTTTGTCTTTCAAAATGGCTATAAAAAGTTACAGGAACAATTTAATGCAACTCATTGTTGGTTTTTGAAACAGATTGATGCTTTAAAAACTTTAAACCTAGACTAAGATCTGCTAAGCAAGAAGGTTCACCCTGAAATGTCTGGTTGGTTTTATTTATCATTGAATTACTTTTGAAACTCTGTAAGTGTTATGTAAAGATTTTAATACAAGTATCACATTAACTTAACATTATCAATGTTCTAAGAAAATGAGGTCAGTGTAAGATGAACTATGTCAGACAGACGAAAAAGAGAGAACGGAAACGGAAAATTCAGCATTTTTTCCAATTTATAAGGGGCATAACTAATTGACAGTACATGTTAAACCAATAACATTCTAACTGTTCTGAATTTTATGGAAATAAGCATTGTGTATAAGTTTCAAAACAGTTGGTTGTGGCAAACTTCATGAACTTAAGTTAGAGAACGGAAACAAAAAAGTCAGCACTTTTTATGGTATAACTCTGGAACGGACGTACTTACGGACAAGGGTACAACTTAATGCCCTCTTTGCTACGGTGGGGGCATACAAATTCTACATGTTCTATCTCAGGAAAAATATACCAACGATCTACATTAAATTGTGCAAGAATTTGTCAATGTTTCTATTGCATATGGTGGAAAAGGACAGCTTGTCTATTATTATTATTTTTAAAAACCTAACTGATTATTATTTGTATACGGCAGAATAATCGATTTTTTTTATGGTTCTCAAAACATATTTTACTTGTGGCCTTGAGGACAATTTGCTGGTCCTAACTATTATATACTGTTTTGATTCTCAAACCTTTATGACAACCATGTGCAATGACCATTCATTGAATTTTGCCTAATTTAATCAATTGCTATATTTACACATTGTTATGCCCCCGCAGTGGCGGAGGCGGCATTAAGGTTTACCCTTGTCCGTCCTTCAGTACGTCCCAAAGTTGGTTTCTGTTCTCTATCTTTAGTTTGCCTCAACCAAATGTTATGAAACTTAATCACATTGCTTATTACCATAAAACACAGACTTAGTTTGAATTTTGGTGGTGTCACTTAAACCGTCCAAGAGTTATGCCCCTTTACAGATAGAAAAATTGCTGAATTTTCCGTTTATGTTCTCTAACTTTAGTTTGTCTTTACCAGATGTTATTAAAATTATACACAATGCTTAAAACCACCAAATACAGATCAACTTTGAATTTTGGTGGTGTCACTTTCACTGTTCTATGCAATGCCTCTTTATAGAGGAAAAAAGTTGCTGAATTTTTTGTTTTGTATTTCTTTCTTTAGTTTGCCTCAACAAAATGTTATGAAACTTTTACACAATACTTATCACCATAAAAGTTAGTACACAATTGGTATCGTCCTGAATATGCATGAAATATTTGCCACTGGACGTTAAGCAACGACAGAATGTTAATTGAACTTAAATGTAAAACATACAATTTGCAAGGTTTGTCTGCAACTATGCACACTACCCAAACGTTTACATTATATACAGAGAATATACTACATTAAAACATGTATTATTTTATCTTTCACTTTTACAACTGATGGGATGTTTTTTGTTACCTTTTTGATGGCTGCATTAGATCTATAAATGTGTGGGTTTTTTTTACACAATAATTTCAAAATGTATTGTATGGTCCTGAACATGCCTGAAATATTTGCCACCGGACATTTTGCAACCTCAAATCAATCAATTCAAATTGTACTTGAAAATCAATGTTCACCCAATGAAATTTTGAAAGCTGAATCTCAGATCCACCCTGTTAGTTGGAAATAAAACTAAATCAGTTAGAATTGATAGGAAATTTACGAAACCAGACAGGGGAAATAAAAAAAACGTTACTCTATATTAAGTAATGTCATCCGTGTTCTGCCAAATTCTATGCATATCGGTCAACTTTGAAGCAATTTATCTAAAAAATATATAAGGATGGTGACATGTGTCGCCATACATGCACAGGCTCACAATAAAATCCTGGAATTGTTAGGTTTTTTTTTATTCTTTCTCCATATATAAGAGATCATAATGAATTAGTGAAAAGATTCTGAATATTTTATGATTTGTATAGTTTGTTCTTATGCTGTGCTGTAACAAAACTGTCCCAGCTGTTTACAAGCATGTTAAACGCCACAATATATTGCATGTATGTGCCTGCTCCAACTCAGGAGCATGTAGTTCAGTGGTTGTCGTTTGTTGATGTCTTTTATATGTGTTTTTCGTAATTCATGTTGTTTTAAAATAGGCCGTTATTTTTCTCAATTGAACTGTTTCATATTTTTCAATTCATGAACTATTGTAGCCGACAATACCGTATGTTTTTTTCATTGTTAAAGATTATATGGTTGCCTTTATATAACTGCTCACATCCTCTACATTTGAACTTTGTGGGATAGTTCACAGGGGCTTGTTTAGTGGGTCAGACGAGATTTTACTGTCAATGGCGATTGCTATCCTATACTAAACAAGCCCCTATGGATAGTTGACTCATTTGCATTAATACCAAATCTCCTTATTAAAAGTTGAGGGGTGTGTGTATTTCTTTGGAAAATTTCAATGTTTTTCTCACAGGTCACCCAGTTTGAATAGAATATTTTGACATTTTGTTGTGCTCTTGGATTTGAGTTAAGAGCCAACCAAAGTTCACGGCCTGTTGGTGGGTAGTTGATGACTATATGGTAAGCTCTGGATGCCTTTTTGAGTATTGCATACGGTGATTTGGTGATGTCTTCATGCCATGCATTGTCCCATTACTTTATATAGACAGCTTATCAGTCAACCTGATCTATCAAAGTAACTCTCCTCGCCTTTTGTATAGTCAGACGAAAAACAATATATAAACTGACTTAGCTTGGTATAAACATGTTTATTTAATATACTCATATAAATATAAAAAAGAAGATGTGTTATGATTGTCAATGAGACAACTCTGCACAAGAGACCAAAATAACACAAAAATTATCAACTATAGGTCATCGTACGGCCTTCAACAATGAGCAAAGCCCATACCGCATAGTCAGTTATAAAAGGCCCAGAAATGACAATGTAAAACAATTCAAACAAGAAAACTAACGGCCTTCTTTATGCACAAAAATTGAACGAAAAACAAAAATGTAACACATAAAAAAATGTAAAAAAAAAATATTTTAATAAATGTTGAAAATATTATTGTGTTTGTGAGTTGAAAACTACTTAAAATTGTAGAAATATTCATGGCAAATAGAAATATGGCAAGTTTGGTTTTGTTATAGGTGTAACAACACTAATTCGGGCCCGGCCGGAAAGCACATACCATTGCCAGAAAGTAGTACGTATTTAACACAAAATAGTTCCTACGCATGGGTGTAACTTTCAAAATATGTAGAATATTTAGGCAATTTTGATATCAAATGAAAGCTGAATGACTGGTGATCATTGTTGAACACTTTTTGACTTATAATTTTTAATAATAAAAAAAATTGCATGAAATTTAAAAAAGAGGGTACATTTTGCCTGTTTGTCAGATCTGAAGTACCTATTTTGGTACATCCGAAGTTTTGGGAACCAGTTCTTTCTTATATGCCATTAAAGGTATGCTGATTTTTTGTCAGTACAAGACACCATGAAGTGTTGCTTTGACATGCAATGATTGTCATTTTATTTGAACTTAAAACAAAAGAGCTGTGCCTGAGTGCTTGAAATTGAGGAATTTAACATAGAAAGCAATGGGGCCATATGAATTAGTGGTGTACTTCCATCATGACATCTATAGTTGTGCACCTTGCCATTTTAATTATTTATCTGGTCAAAATTGTGGTCAACATCCTGAGGATTTAATACCAATGTGGGAAAGTAGTTTTGTCATGGTCTTTACTGTTGTGAATTAAAGTAGTAGAGATAACAAGAAAAATAGTGTTTGGGGAGATAACTCTTACGAAGAAAGGCGTTCAGTTAAACTGGGTCAGTTTCAATAATGTATAATCTGCTTGATATCATATATAAAATAACTTGGAAACATCTTTTTAAAACAAGAAAACCTTGCAATTTAAAGAATAAGACGGGGGAAATTTTTTTTTTAAAAATTGTTCAGAGAATAATTGACTGAGGTCTAATTCCACCAAAATTCACTTAAGATAAAAAAAATAATTGATAAAGTATGACTGGTAGCAGAAGATACCTTATCTCATATTGATTTTAAAAATACAATGTTTAAAGGGTTTTAGCTACAAGAAATATAATAAAGCAAGATATAGTTATTTTTGGCCAAGTTCATTCATAGTCAAACAGTGAAATAATAATACGCTTTTAGTGGCAAGTTTGCTTCAATTTTGACAAAATAAGCTCAGAAACATTGCTGATGAACTATATTCACTTGCAAGTTTAGATACTCTTCATTACAGATTCTTGTGTTATTTGGAGGAAGGTTCAAACCCATTTTTCGGTGATTCAGTGTTGAACTAGTAAATTGGATACGTCTACAAAAAACCCAGAATGAACATTTTTGTCTGTTCTTTGAATAAATGTAGGTGAAAAACTGTTGAAATGGGTGCAATTTGACGTATTTACACTTGTATGCAAATTTGTCCGCCATTACGTAGAATCACACAGGTTCCCGTAAACTTTGACATAACAATTCACAATAAAAAAGTGATTATTGCTTGACGTCAAAGGGTTATTTGGAGGCGATCTAAGGTCATTTGGAGACAACATCCAGCCAAATACCAAAAGTGTAAAAACGTTTAAGATAAAGTACTGATAGTTAATTTCAAATAAAATAATACTTATTTCGTTTATCATACTTTTATCTTTTAGCAGTCCGAGTTTGTGATAGGCTGAGTCTGTTATAGACCAAGTTTGTGAAGCCGACTTTGTAATAGGCCGAGTTTGTTTTGGGCCGAGATATCTGGTAGTCCGAGTTGAGAACAATTATACTCGGCACAACCCACAACATGGCGTCATCCTCGAAACCTAAACGCAAACGGCACCGCTCAAATTCAAAAATTTCTAAACATGACAAGCAGACATCCTTAAAAAGATATATTTGATAAACCGATATATACGCCTCGTTAAAAGTTTTTTTTTCTAGCAATGAATCTCACGTGATGAAATACATCACATGTAATGTGAAGGACATTTGATTTTATGTACAATCTGTAGAAAATGAAAGTTATATATATTTTGAGATTTACACTATATATAATATTACGAGTTTATCAAGGTATGAGACTTCCAAATAGAATTTGGTTTGTCTGGACATCGGTGGACATGCAACTTTGCCAAACCACTCATTTACAAATGAAAATCAACATGTGTTGATGTGTGACGTCAGCGACGTAAGCTTTGTTAATGTAGCAAATCAAGTCACCGTCCCGCAAACCAGCTTTTCCAGCAACGCTCTTGGGAGATACCTATAATTAAAGATCTAATAATATAACGTATACAAGTATTAAACTATAATAGACTTTTGATATTAATACCATTAATACTCATCGTTGAAATTAAAGGGCGTCTCCGTATGGATGAATACATATAGATCAAATAATTTTTTTATTGATTACTGGGTACTTTTTACATAAGAGAAATATTCAGCTACAATAATTATGGGATATGACTATAACAACTATAATATAGGTCACAATTTATTTAAAAAAAGGAGCGACAAACACCTCGTTATCATTTAATCAGACCAAGGAGGTTATATGTCTCATATAACCTCCTTAATCACTGAGACAAACAAACGAAACTGATAATTATAATCTAAGACTACTGTGATTACAATATATATATATAATATATTATATTATGTTGTGTTTATTTGTGGTCATTCAGGTCACAATTGTTTGTCGGTATTTAGCTAACAAGTGCTGCGCATGACTTTTAAATGGTTCTGGGGACGTATTCCGGTGCTGCATTCGAACGGTTCTGTGACCGTACCGGCTGCCGTATACTGATGAGTTGAGAACAATTATCCTCGGCACAACATGGCGTCATCCTCGAAACCTAAACGCAAACGCCAACGGCACAGCTCAAATTCAGAAGATGATCCACTGTGGACAAATAGATTAGATGGCGATTATTATTCCGCATCAAGCGATAAGAAGAAGAAATTAACTGCACTGAGTAGTTACATTCCGCGTGAAACAAGTGATTGGACGATGAGCGAACTAGAAAATCTTCAGATTAATTGGAACTGGATCGACCCATCCACGAAGAGCATTGATGAATTTTTCGACATGTTTTCAAATATAAATGCAGGTTTGCCACCCCTCGATGCAGATTTAATCAAGATGATGGATTATTTGAATGCTAACTTGACATTTGACACAAGTGTCAAAGAACTTGAACAGGAAAATTATGTTAAAGTTAGAGAATATCTTGTTAAAAACTTTCTTCCCAAAGTTGATGCTGATTCAGATGAACACCATGATGATGAAGAGTTGATGAAAACTGTGGGTAGTAGTTCCAGGTAAAATTAAAATTACCATCTTTTCATTCACTACTGCAATGTCAGTCAGGTACTTCTCAAGTTCTTGTAGCTTTCATGTCAATCGGGCCCTTAGTCGATCCGCCCCAATATAAAAAAATATTTATAGGGAATAAAAATTAAGATACGATGCAGTCTTGTAACTCCGCCCATCTAAGGCTTTGATCGTGTATATTTCTTCTTTATTATATAAAAATTGCATCAAATTTGATTTGAATCTATTCACTGAAAACTCAATGTTACGTACATTTTTTACTATCTTATTTCCGCAATCATATATCTGAAAAGATTTGAAAATCAATCAGACAAATGGGTCACCTCTGTTTTCACAGAAGTGTGGTTGTCCGGTAAGTCCGTCCATGCGTAGTAAACATGTATGGATGACAGGTTTATCATCATGATCATATATTAACGAACTAGAACTTAAGGAAATGATGTTTTATCATGTTTATAAATGGACCACTAAGAAAGGAACTTTAGATGAACAAAATAAAAAAATTCAAGCCAATATGATAAAGAAATTGTTGAAATAGAAAAATAAACCAAAAATATAAAAAAAAACAGAAAATAAAGAAAAGTAAAAAATATGATTATAGATAAAGATAAGAATGTCAATAGCATGGTTAAAAGTATTTTCTTTAAAAAAATGCCCTCATTCAACATGTTCGGTATTCTGAATTGCAGTTACTTAGACACCATCATCCTTGTCAATGGGTTTAAAGTCTGTGCAGTATCATGAGTATATAGTGGTTTTAATATATAACCCAAAATTTTAATTTCAGAGTCAATATATTTTATTTTCAGTCTTTAAAATCGAAAAAAAAACCACCAAAAAAACAGAAAGCTTGTGTCAAACTTTTCCATACATCATTGTACATATTTATTAAAGATAATGGATCTTTAAGATTTTTTTTATTATTTTGCCTTATATTAAATGGCATTGTCTCCCTTTTTAGATCACCGGAGCCCAAAGGGCCCCATGTGAGCTTATGCCATCACTTGGCGTCCTTCGTCGTCTGTTGTCATAAAATATTTCAAAAATCTTCTTCTCTGAAACTCCGAAGATTTGATCCATGGTCAAACATGGCCACCATGGCTACAAATAGAACATAGGGGTCAAATGCAGTTTTTAGCTTATATCTTAAAAACTAAAGCTTTTAGAGCAAATCTGACATGGAGTTAAATTGTTCAATTTGTCAAGATCTATCGGCCCTGAAATTATCAGACAAATCGAGCAACCCATTGTTGGGTTTCTGCCACCAAATTGGTAGTTTTAACAAAATTTTGCAGTTTTTTGTTATTATCTTGAATATTATTATAGATAGATATAAGAAGAAGTCTTAAAAGCTGTACATGTATTTCATGCTTATCTTCGAAAAGCAGCAGGAAGAGTTGATATTCCTGCTGAGGTCCTGACAAACGTTATTAGAACTTCTAATAAAAGATCCAACTATAAAGACCTTGAATCAGGGCCGTAACTACAATGAGGCAGACGAGGCAATTGCTGGCAAAAAAAAATAATAAGGGAAAAAAAGAAAATGGAGAAAGTTAGGCATGCATGCAGAGGGTAGAACACATCCTTGCATTTTAACATCAAGAATTAAGTAATGCATACTTCGAATAGTAATTTATGTTGACGTGCAGCTTCTGTACTTTTATTTCAACGTAATATCTCTGTATCTGATTACCATCGCCAGTAAACCGGCATTTGGTTCTGTAATTATTTATTTCCCGTTAAAATGAATTATTGATAATGGATATTTCCAACATTATCAGTTCGCAAAGTAAATCAAAATTAAAATAGTTTGAATTCTTCACCTTGCTCAGTTAATATTATTAAAGAAGCATTCACAGATCACACATGAATACCTAAACACCCCACAATTTGTATGTAGTTCTCTTTCAAATAAAATGAAGATTTGAGGCATTTTCAAATGTTTTGCTACAAACCTGGCTGCTATTCGAAAACAAAACATTTATTTTGGATGGATGGAGGATTTGTTTGGTTTAACGGCAAATACATGAAGTAGGCTTTCTTTTAGCTATATATAGAGAGCAAGTTACAAAATGTATGTGATTATTCCATTCAAATGTTAAAAGGACAGGACAAGACCTTGGCAGAATGACAATTTGATTGCTTGATACTTTGAATTTCCATGGAGTATTGTGGGAATACTTTGGGCTTGTGAAATAAAGACGGTCGCACAATTAACCATGGTAAAGGTGACTATTAGGGGCCAAAGTGGTGCTTTTTAGTACTAATGTAATTTCTGTGTCCAGCAAATTACTGTGTCAAGCATATTATTGTGTCCACTTTAGAAGTGTGTCAACACTTGCCCAAATGAACACTTGTCGACCATTGCGGTCGTATCATGGTGCACTCGGCCAAGCTCTTTATTCTTGTATGTCGTTCATGAATTCAAAAATGCTTCATCCAATTGAACTGAAATTTTAAAATTAGGCTGGAATTGGTAATGTCTGGTTACCTTTTGTTTTTTTCCAATTTTGCGATGTGTCCAGAGTATGGGACTTTGATTTTTATAAAAAATGCCATTTTTCTTGAATGTCGTACAGTAACTCAAAAATGCTTCATCCAATTAATCAGAAATTTTATAATTAGGCTAGAATAGGTAATGCCTGGTTCTCTTTCGTTTTTTTTCTGATTTTTCTATATGTTGTTCTAGAGTTGTGGGACTTTGGTGTTAAAAAAATGCGTTTTTCTTGTATGTTGTACACTAATTCAAAAATGCTTCATCCGATTGAATTAAAATTTTAAAATTAGGCTGGAATTTGTAATGCCTGGTTCCCTTTCACTTTTTATTAGCTCACCTGACCTGAAAGATCAACTGAGCTATTCCCATCACTTGGCGTCCGTCGTCGTCGTCCGTTAACTTTTAACAAAAATCTTCTCCTCTGCAACTGCCAGGCCAAATGGAACGAAACCTAGCCACAATCATCCTTAGGGTATGATGTCCATGTCAGTCAACCAAGATGGCCGCCAGGGCTAAAAATAGAACATAGGGGTAAAATGCAAATATTGACTAATTTCTTGAAAACCATTGCAGATAGAGAAAATCTGACATAGGCAAAAATGTTCAGAATGTCAAAATCTACCTAAGTTCCATTTATGCCAAAATTGTCGGATGCCCTCGCAAAGGGGTTATTGCCCATAAATGATGATTTTTGGCCAATTTTAACGTTTTTGACTATTTAAGAAATAATTCATGGCAGCCATGGTTTATCAGAGATTTTAACATGGGTTGCATTGTTTGTGTAAAATTTTAATCCCGAGTGTTAGTGAGGGTTAAAATTTCGCAAATAATAATTTTCTCCTCTGAAACTACCAGGTCAAATGGAACCAATCTTGGCCACAATCATCCTTATGGTATCTATTTTTAAAATTATATCCGTAGTCCTTGACGGGCACCAACATGGCTGCCAAGGCCAAAATTTAATAGATGTATATCATGCTAAAATTGTCATATTTCTTGCATTTTATATATAAAAAACCTGTACTCAATTTCCTTTTGTTTTCACAATTCCCTTTATTATCCAATGCTACATACTATTATGCTGCGATTGGTAAGCACCTATGTTTCCATGAAGTGCCAGCGCTGCAGGTCCAGAGCCAACTTTGCTCTTGTTCTTTCCCATTTTCATACTTAACAAGTTTTCTTTTCATGGTCTGTATGTTTATATTATTGGCAAGTGTTAACTAGAGATCAAAAGAGGTCAGGGCATCAACTTAATCGGAATAAAAATTAGCATGGTTATAAATGCCACTTGGCTAAGTACATGTAATTAAGACAATATAAAAGAAAAAACACACCTGTCATATTTTAAATTTCTCTTTAATTACCGTTATCAGTGCCAGCTAAGTAAATTAACAGTAATAATTATACCCCCGCTCCGAAGGAGAGGGGGGGTATAGTGTTTTACCTCTGTCCGTCCGTCCGTCAGTCAGTCCGTTGTTATGATATTGTAATTATTATGTTTATTTATGTTGGCCTAATTTGTGTTGTATGGCCTGATAGTTGTTTACCAAATAATCTTATAACTGTGCAGTTTAGGAATCACTGGAACAATCACAGAATGATTGGAACTTTCTAGAATGATCCTTATAAAAGATGCGTAATTTAAACTTCTACGTTATTCCAGAAACTTCCGTTGTAACTTTCCAGGATTTTCCACAATGTTCCATTATAGAGTGTTCTAGAATTTTCCATGACAACACTATATATACAGACACTAAAGTTAAACTCTCATAATTAAACTTGGACATAGACATTGATAGACATTAGTATTCATAGCATTTGGATTGACACTTTTATTCTAAAGACAACATCATACTGGATTGTGACATTAGTAGTGAACGTAATATTCAAATTGGATTCCGAAAGATTTCCGGATACAGATAAAGATAACAGATTGGACTCATATTTTGACAGTTAAGTTAACAGTAATATTTGTTTAATACCTTTTGTAAACTTTTGTATATTAAATGTTATTAAATTTTACTATTGATTTGTGTCTTTTGTTGGCTACAATTTAAAGGCGATTTCTGGCCGTAACAGAAATTGGGGGCTCGTCCGGGAGAACGAAAATATCTTATTCAAAATTTATTCAATATTTTTATTATAACTAGCCAACAAAATTCTACAAAATGGCATTTGATGCCGGTAATTTTTTGAAAACGCCAGACCTGGAGAGTTTTGATAATTTAAAGAAAGAGGAATTAGTGTTGCTTGCTAAAGAACTGAAATTAGTTTTTAAAGTATCTATGAGAAAACAAATTATAAAAAATTTGGTTATAGACAAATTAGTTGACGCAGAAATTTTAGGTAAAGAGGCTCTTGAACTTAAGGTCGAAAATATTGACGCCTTTAAATTAAAACAGCTTGAATTAGAACATGAACGCAAACTAAAAGAACTGGAAATGAATTTGAAGGAGATGGAGAAAAGAAAAGAAGATGAATTTAAATTAAAACAGGCAGAACTGAAAATGAAGGAAAGATTGGAAATGGATAAAAAGGAAAAAGAAGATGAATTTAAATTAAAAGAACTTGAAATGAGGGAAAGGCTAGAGATGGAGAAAATGAAAATTGAAATGGTCAAAGAAGAAAGCAACACTAAAGTCCAGTCGAAATCAGAATATTTTGATGCAGCAATATTTTGTGAAAAAAACAGTCGATAAATATTTTCCACAGTTTGAGAAAATTGCTCATAGTTCATTTGTAGTTTGAATTGGCCAAAGCCATATTGGACTACAATGCTACAGAGTGTTTTTGAGGGTAAGGCCGCTGAAATATACTCCGCACTTCCATCAGAAAAAAGTTCCGATTATGACACGGTGAAACAGGAAGTTTTGAAAGCTTATGAGCTAGTACCAGAAGCATATAGACAGAAATTTAGATCTTATAAAAAGTTTGATTCACAAACCTATGTGGAATTTGCTCGGGAAAAAGAAGATCTATTTGATAAATGGCTTACGTCAAAGAAAACAGATAACAATTTTGATAACCTAAGACAATTGATGTTATTAGAAGAGTTCAAACAATGTGTTCATTTAGACTTAAAAACACATTTAGACGACAAAACTGTTGAGACAATACATGATGCAGCTGTTATTTCAGATAATTATACTCTTTCACATAAAAGAAGTTTCAAGGGTCAAAATGTTAATACTTCAAGTGGAAATTACAAAAATCAAAGCACTGAGCGTACTGATAGTAAGCCTGTTGCACAGAATAAGAGTCAGTCCAGTTATAATATGTCTAGTCCAAAATTTGATACTTTTGAGAAGAAGTCACTGACTTGTGCTTATTGTAAGAAGATTGGTCACCTGATGGCTGATTGTTTTAGACTTCAGAAGAAGAATGAACGAGATAATAAGCCGAAGACCAGTGCTTGTACGACACCTTATATTACCAGTACATTGGAATGCCCTGCGCGTCAGGCTTTTAAGTCCAGTTTTTGTGATTACATGGAGGAATATAAACCCTTTATGTCTGATGGGTTTATTTCTATTGTTGATGATACCACTCTTCAGCCTATTAAGATTTTACGAGACACTGGAGCTTCTCAGTCTTTATTGTTAGAAGGTGTGTTGCCTTTGTCCGAGAAGACTTCTGTTGGTGCCTCCGTTTTGTTACAAGGTGTAGAGTTGGGTTGTATAGATGTTCCTCTCCATCGTATTTATCTGAAGTCAGATTTGATAACTGGACCAGTTATTGTGGGTGTTCGTCCTAATCTCCCTGTTGAGGGTGTTACATTATTGCTAGGAAATGATCTAGCTAGGAACAAAGTGGTTGCAGAACCAATTGTTACCAGTGAACCGGTGGTGGATGTTAAATCACCTGAAGATGATGCTGAATTGTATCCAGCTTGTGTTGTTACTAGGGCGATGGCTAGAAAACAACAAAATGAGAATTTGCAAGAAGACAAGTTTGATTACATGGACCTTTCTGACACTTTTATAGCTGATATTGAAGATCCTGGTAACTCAGAAAAGGCTATTATAAAACCACCTAGTGTTAACAAAAATGTTATTATGCCATGGCCAGATGTGAACAGCCATTCATTAGACCGAAATAATTTACTCGAAGAACAACATAAAGACCCTGAGGTTCTTCAGCTCAGCCAGAGGGCTCAACCACAGGAGGAAGCAGACAAAGTGGCCGAATGCTATTACCATCAGGACAGTATTTTAATGAGGAAGTGGAGGCCTCCTGATGCTACCCCAGAGGAGGAATGGAGAGTGATATACCAAGTGGTGGTGCCTAAAGTTTATAGACAAGAAATTATTGGTCTTGCCCATGACACCCCCTTGGCTGGACACTTAGGTATAAGGAAGACTTGCCTTAAGATCTTGCAGCATTTTTACTGGCCTAAACTTAGAAATGATGTTGCAGAATACTGCAAATCATGTCATATATGCCAGGTTGTTGGTAAACCTAACCAGAAAATACCACCAGCACCTCTTCTGCCTATTCCAGCCTTTGACGAACCTTTCAGCAGAGTTCTAATTGACTGTGTTGGACCTTTACCAAAGACCAAGACTGGAATTGCATATTTATTGACAATCATGTGTACATCTACCCGCTTTCCTGAGGCTATTCCGCTAAGAAATATCAAGACACCTACTATTGTCAAAGCACTTATCAAATTTTTCACATTAGTAGGACTTCCTAAGTCTATACAGTCCGACCAGGGATCAAATTTCATGTCAGGTCTATTTCAGCAAGTAGTGTACCAGTTAGGGATTGCTCAGTATAGATCAAGTGCGTACCATCCAGAATCTCAAGGTGCCTTAGAACGTTTTCATCAGACATTGAAGAACATGATTAGAACTTTTTGTCTTCAATTTGACAGAGACTGGGATGATGGAGTTCACTTTCTACTTTTTGCAGTCCGAGAGGCTGTTCAAGAATCCATTGGTTTTAGTCCCTTTGAGTTGGTATTTGGCCATACTGTAAGGGGACCGTTAAAATTGATTAAGGAAAAGTGGCTTACTGAACATACTGACTTGAATCTTTTAGACTATGTATCTAGATTTAAAGAAAAATTGTATACTGCTTGTCAAATTGCTCAGAAAAACTTAAAAAATGTACAGAACAAGATGAAAATATGGTATGATAAAGATGCCAGGGACAGAGTTTTTGAGCCTGGTGATAGGGTACTTGTATTTTTGCCAGTCCCTGGACATCCTTTACAGGCTAAATATTGTGGTCCTTATACAATAGAGAGTAAAATTAATGATTTGAATTATATTGTAAAAACTCCAGGTCGGCGCAAACAAAATAGAGTGTGTCATATTAATATGTTAAAACCATATTTTGAGCGTACTAATGTTCTATGTGATAGTAAACCAGTTGCCACTTTAGGCATGGTTAAATTTGAGAACAATCATGACAAACCAGATGTAATTGAACCAATTTTTAGTTGTAAAACTATGGAAGAGACAGTTAGATTGAAAAATTCAGAAATTTTGTCAAATTTAGATTCAAAACTTGCACATCTGTCTTTTGATCGTAGAGAAGAAATAAAAACTTTGGTATTTTCTTTTAAAAATCTTTTTCCAGATGTGCCAAACAAAACCACTGCTGTTTGTCATGATGTTGATGTCGGAGATGCTTGTCCAATTAAGCAACATCCTTACAGGCTCAATCCACTCAAACTTGAAGTTATGAGAAAAGAAATTAAATATATGCTTGACAATGATATTATTGAGCCGAGTAACAGTGAATGGAGCTCTCCTTGTCTCCTTGTGCCAAAACCAGATAAAACTTTTCGTTTCGTGACTGATTTCAGAAAAGTAAATTCAGTCTCAAAATCTGATTCCTATCCGATTCCAAGGATAGACGATTGTATTGACAATATTGGTCAAGCAAAATTTGTGAGCAAATTTGATTTATTGAAAGGTTATTGGCAAGTTCCATTGACACAGAGAGCTCGTGAAATATCAGCTTTTGTTACACCAAATGGCTTATTTCAATATACTGTAATGCCATTTGGCATGAAAAGTGCTCCAGCTACATTTCAAAGAATGATCAATAATGTTATAAAAGATTTAGACCGTTGTTATGCTTATATTGATGATCTTATTGTATGTAGTGATAGCTGGGAACAGCATTTAACACATTTATATGATACCTTTGATAGATTGTCAAAATCAAATTTGACTGTTAATCTTGGTAAAAGTGAATTTTGTCAGGCCACTGTTGATTATTTAGGGCATACAGTTGGCCAAGGTCAAGTAAAACCTATTATGGCTAAAGTGGAAGCTATTTCCAAATTTCCACCTCCTACAAATAGAAAACAACTTATGAGATATTTAGGCATGATTGGATTTTACAGAAAATTTTGTTCAAATTTTGCTACTGTTGTTCAACCATTGACTCATCTTTTACGGAAATATTCTAAATTTATCTGGAGCGGAAATTGTCAAAAAGCTTTTGAAAATAGCAAATCACTTTTAATTGATAGTCCAGTTCTGATTACTCCAGACTTTGAAAAACAATTTAAACTTGCCGTTGATGCAAGCGATGTAGGAATAGGAGCTGTTTTATATCAAGAGACAGATGATAATGTTGAAAAACCTATATCATATTTTTCTAAGAAATTAAATAAACATCAGAAAAATTATTCAACTATTGAAAAAGAGTGTTTTGCAATGTTGTCAGCACTTCAACATTTTGATGTATATTTGAATCCCACTGTATATCCTATTCTTGTTTATACTGATCATAATCCTCTCACCTTCATGCATAAAATGAGAAACAAGAATCAGAGGTTGACTAGGTGGAGTTTATTGTTACAGGAATATGATGTAATTGTAAAACATATTAAGGGTAAAGATAATGTAATAGCTGATGCTTTATCTAGAGCTTATTAAATCACTTTGTATATATTATGTATTTTTGTTCATATTATTCATGATAAGTTTTTGTTACACTAAAACTTCTTTTAAGGGGGGAGGTGTTATGATATTGTAATTATTATGTTTATTTATGTTGGCCTAATTTGTGTTGTATGGCCTGATAGTTGTTTACCAAATAATCTTATAACTGTGCAGTTTAGGAATCACTGGAACAATCACAGAATGATTGGAACTTTCTAGAATGATCCTTAAACTTTCCAGGATTTTCCACAATGTTCCATTATAGAGTGTTCTAGAATTTTCCATGACAACACTATATATACAGACACTAAAGTTAAACTCTCATAATTAAACTTGGACATAGACATTGATAGACATTAGTATTCATAGCATTTGGATTGACACTTTTATTCTAAAGACAACATCATACTGGATTGTGACATTAGTAGTGAACGTAATATTCAAATTGGATTCCGAAAGATTTCCGGATACAGATAAAGATAACAGATTGGACTCATATTTTGACAGTTAAGTTAACAGTAATATTTGTTTAATACCTTTTGTAAACTTTTGTATATTAAATGTTGTTAAATTTTACTATTGATTTGTGTCTTTTGTTGGCTACAATTTAAAGGCGATTTCTGGCCGTAACACCGTCCTCTGTCAGTCCATCCGTAACACTTTTTTGTAACACTTTTCTCAGCTACTATGTATTACAGCTATTAGATATTTGGTATCAAGCATCAGGTTGGGGTGCTGTACCGTGTAAGTGGTTTTCAGGTCTGGTGCTCATCTACTTCCTGTTTACAGACTTAGTACATATATTAGACATAGGGGTATTAATGAAAAATTTTCATTACACTTTTCTCAACTACTATGTATCACAGCTATTAGATATTTGGTATCAAGCATCAGGTTGGGGTGCTGTACCATGTAAACGGTTTTCAGGTCTGTCGCTCTTCTACTTCCTGTTTACAGACTTAGTACATATATTAGACATAGGGGTATTAATGAAAAATTTTCGTAAGACTTTTCTCTGCTACTATGAATCACAGCTATTTGATATTTGATATCAAGCATCAGGTTTGGGTGCTGTACTGTGTAAGCGGTTTTCAGGTCTGTCGCTCTTCAACTTCCTGTTTACGGACTTAGTACATAAATTAGACAGGGATATTAATGAAAAATTTTCGTAACACTTTTCTCAACTACTATGTATTACAGCTATTTGATATTTGTTATCAAGTATCAGGTTGGGGTGCTGTATTGTTTAAGTGGTTTTCAGGTCTGCTGCTCTTCTACTTCCTGTTTACGAACTTGCAGATCCTATAATGATATGGTTAGCGGGGGTAGACTTTTGTGAGTAATAGCTCACAGTTCATCTTGTTTAATATTTAATTCCTATCTTGAACCTGTAATAATAATGAATTAATAGAAGTTGTATCACTCAAAACTGGCAAGAGAAAAAGGAAGGCTCCTTCAACTTTCACACCAAGTGATTGGTAAGTATCAAAAATGTAAGTACACATTGATTAACTTTGGTTAAAAGTTTACGTCCGAGTTCATTTCTCAGATACTATGTGGCCTAGGATCATGTAATTTGATGTGGGGATGTAACTTTGCAAGCCTGTCAGCATCAATACCAAAATAGGTCAATTTGACCTCCATTTCATGCTTGATTGACTTTGGTTAAAGTTTACGTCCGAGTTCATTTCTCAGATACTATGTGGCCTAGGATCATGTAACTTGATGTGGGGATGTAACTTTGCGAGCCTGTCAGCATCCATACCAAAATAGGTCAATTTGACCTACATTTCATGCTTGATTGACTTTGGTTAAAGTTTACGTCGAAGTTCATTTCTTAGATACTATGTGGCCTAGGATCATATAACTTGATGTGGGAGTGTAACTTTGGGAGCCTGCAACATCCATACCAAAATTGGTCAATTTGACCTACATTTCATGCTTTTATTGACTTTGGTTAAAGTTTACATCCGAGTTCATTTCTCGGATACTTTATGACCTAGGATCGTGTCACTTGATGTGGGGATGTAACTTTGGGAGCCTGTCAGCATGCATACCAAAATAGGTCAATTTGACCTACATTTCATGCTTGATTGACTTTGGTTAAAGTTTATGTCGAGTTCATTTCTCAGTCACTATATGGTCTAGGATCATGTAATTTGACCTACATTTCATGCATAGTTGACCCTCCTTAGGTAAAGCTCTTACTTTTATGAATTATTGTGTTTTATAGGTTTGTCTTAGGTACAAAGAATGTTGCAGATGAGGCGAACTTTGTAATCATGGATTACCCTATGTTTTAGCAAGGCACATTCACTGATCATACAAGGTTAGTGCCCTGAGGGGCATTTCTAGAATTATACAGGCCCTGGAGATAGTTTTTGATTTGAAGGAGAATTCAATTTGTGTTTCTTTGGACATCTATAACAGCATCCTGTTACAATTATATCTTCTTAGGTTTTGCTCTTTTGATATAAATTACATGAGTTAAAAAGTAGTCTTAGATTTAGAGTGCACTTATTGGCAGTTATATGCATGTATTACTTTTGCTTATATAAAGAGGTTTATAGCATTGTATATGAAAATCTCTGTTAATATCGACCTACAGGGGATGCATGATGCCTTGATTTATAAAGGTAAATCTAAATTTATAAAGGTTTGTTGTTATCTTGAATTGTGTCACATTTTCTTGTTTAGGGGCTTTTTACAGCTTACTTTATGTTGTGGATTCTTGTCCATTGTTGAAAGCCGTACGGTAACCTGTAGATAAATTTTTATTTGTACTTGGAACCTTTCCAGATGACTGTCTCATTGACAATCATACCACATCCTCTATTCTTATAACTAACTTGATAAGAAAATATAAAGTGCATCTTGAAAAAAAGCCATGGGATAAATATCAAAAAGGGATGTAGCTAGTCTATATTGTTATTGATATGCTTGTATTATACGCCTTAAATCATACTTTTCCTATAGAATATTCAAAATCTGCACTTCAAACTAATGAATTACACTATACAAAGGATGTATACGACAAAAGTTTAATCACATTATCAGCTGAAGTTCTGTTCACCCATAAAACATGGACAGTTGAAGATTTGGAAATTTTCTGAAAATACTGTGTAAAATTAATATAATAGTTAATACTTGTTTCATATGACATTTTACTTGCTTGTTTGTTGTGTATAAGGTATTGTTTTTTATTTCTTTGGTCAACTCACCTTTTTGTATATTATTTTATGTATATAATTTTGTTTTGAGGACTCCCAATAGATTAGCTAAATTGTATGGGGTAATCCTCAGTTGGTAGAGTATTTTGTCTTGCTTCTACAGTTTTCAGGCATCAAATTTTTATTGTATTTATGTTCATATATATATGTAAATACTTGCATGTCCTAATGCTTAACTGGCAGGTCGAAACTTTCCTGGTTCAGTTTAAATTAAACTTAGAATTATTTATTTTTATTTGTTGTCAAATATTAAATATCCTCTGAATACAATTTTTGAAATGAAAATAAAAATTGATGATTTTTAAAAAATTAAAAGCTCAAGTTTGGAATAGTTATGTACATTAACAATTATGTACTAACTTTTAGAACCAGGAAGGTCTCAGGGAAAGTCAGATGATATAGATATTTCTTGAAACCATGAATTTGATTCCTACCCTGACTGATGAGACCAAATGGAAGCAAATTTATAGGTATATAAATTTCTAGTTTTAAGCTCACCTGACCTAAAGGGCCAAGTGAGCTATTTCTATCACTTGGCGTCCGTCGTCGTCTGTCATCGTCAGTCCTTTAACTTTTTCAAAGATCTTCTTCTCTGAAACTGCCAAGCCAAAATGGAACCAAACTTGGCCACAATCATCCTTAGGGTAACTAGTTTAAATGTTGTGAACGACATTTCTGCCGGACAACCAACATGGCTGCCAAGGCTAAAAATAGAACATAGGGGTAAAATGCAAATATTAACTGCCATCTTGGAAACTGTAACAGATTGAGAAAATCTGACAGGGTGACAAATGTTCAGATTGACAAGATCTACCTTAGTTACTTTTGAGTTAAAATTGTCGGATGGCCCCCGCATAGGGGTTATTGCATATAAAAGACTATTTTTGGCCAATTTTAATGTTTTTGGCTATTATCTAATAAGTTTTAATAGATAAAAAAAAAATTAAAAATTGCAAAAATGATCAGCAATAAAAGCTCTACAAACAAGTCATTGATCACTTAATATTAGTGTTGTCAACGGTTAACCAGTCGAACGACCGAATACCGAATACCAAAAACGCTTACCGGTTAACCGGACCTTTTTAAAATTTTAATAAAATTGATGTAAATGTGTACTGAAATCATTAGTAAATAATGTGAAATGATTGTACGAATTGATTGGTACTTGATTAGACAGATCAATTGTTCAGTTTATTGATTAATCTTGTTAACCTTGAAAACATTTAAATTTTATTACTTAATTAGCACATAGACAACTTGTCTGTCAGCTCCGGGCAAGTATAATGTAAACATAATTAGCATATTAAGTTTATTTTGAACAGTTGTAAGCTGAACATGCTGAATAAATTTTACGATTTAGTTTATTTCTTCACTTTGACTTTATATTGTGTGTGCGTACATGTAAATATGCCACCTCCGTCATCTAAGGCTTGGTCTTTTTTTAAACGTAATGCCGACTCCAAAATAGTGAAATGCAAACTATGTGAAATGGAATTAGTCTATACTGGTGGTACAAGTAATATGCTGAATCATCTGAAGTTAAAGCATCCCAATGACTTTTCTGAAACGCCTGAGAAAGTTAAGCAGTCATCGGTTTTAGACTTTGTTCAGACACCCAAATCTAGAAGATTTTCGTCTACTCAATCTGAACTAATAACAAATTCAATAGTGGATATGATTATATTGGATAACCTACCCATTCGCATTGTTGAGGGAAAAGGATTTTCAAAACTTATGTCGATAATAGCTCCAGAATTTAAAATTCCGTCTAGAAATACTATAAAATCCAGAATAGAAAAGTCATATAGTGACAAAAAAGAGAGTTTGATTAAAGAGTTAAATCTCATTGACAGCGTATCCCTTACTTCTGATACATGGACATCGAATGCTACAAAAAGCTTTTTAACAGTCCAGAACATCACGTTGACAAAGACTGGAATTTACAGTCAAATGTGCTTGTTACTCGTGAAATGCCTGAACGCCATACAGGCGAAAATCTTGCTGAACGACTGAAATCTACAATTTCAGAGTTTGAATTGGACGGTAAAATTGTGAGTTCTGTACATGACAATGCTAGGAACATGAATTGTGCATCAGAGAAATGTGACTTTGACGATATGAGATGCTTTGGTCATACCATTCAGCTTTGCATTAAACCATGCTTGGAAATACCCGCTATTGCCAAACTTACTTCACATGCTCATAAGTTAGTGGGACATTTCAAGCATTCAACTACAATAACTGCAGAAATGAGGAAAAGACAAAAGTTGTTCGGACTAAGACAGAACGAACTTATACAAGACGTAGTTACGAGATGGAATTCGACTCAGCTAATGATTGAACGCCTATGTGAACAACGCAGAGTTATTACGGATGTAATGCTAGATACAACTGTTACTAAGAAATGTGACACACATATGCTTCTCAAAGATCATGAGTGGGATTATCTGGTTGAAATTTCCGCAGTATTGAAGCAAATGTCTCATGTTACAACATACATGTGTCTGGAAAAGGACGTATCAGCCTCTGTAATGCTTCCTATTGTCAACGGACTCTTAAAAAAACACCTAAAAAACTCTGAAGAGGATAGTGCTCTTGCGCATAAAATGAAAGCAAGTATTTCAGAAGAACTCATCACCCGCTTTAAACCGTATGACATTGAAACTGCATCTACACAGCATGCTTTAGCGTCCTTACTTGATCCGAGGCATAGAACACTTAACTTTTTCTCCCCAGAACAAAAAAAAGTCGCCATTGAAATGTTAGAGTCCAAGTTAGACGATGTGCCATTAAAGCCCGCAGTTAAAACGTCATAAAAAAACCTTGGAACTGAAGTTGACAAGCAACCAGCCAAGAAACAAAGAGTCCAACGATCTTTGGACTTTCTTTTGTTTGACACCGACGAAGATACGTCCTTTCAAGATGAATCGGAAATGTCCTTATACATCAAGGAGCGTGCTGTGCAAGATTCAAACCCACTCGAGTGGTGGAAAGAAAATAATTGTAAATTCCCCAGACTCTTTGTGTTAGCTAGACAATATTTAAGTATTCCTGCTACCTCTGTTCCGTCAGAACGAATCTTTTCATGCGCGGGTCTCATTGTTACTAAACTGAGAAATCGACTATCTTCCTCTGTGATCGACCAGATAATATTCCTGAATAAAAACTATGTACCCGAGGAAAAATGTGAATAACTCTTCTTTCGTTCTTTCTAAATGTACATACTTATAAATTTGTTTTTTTTGTAATTTATTACATATTGAAATCCTAATTGTGTTAGTGTTTGCATTATTGTGTTATAATACCCTGGGATAAATGTCAATTTATTGTATCATAAAACCAGTCATTCGTGAAGTACTTTGTATAAGACTTTGAACATCAACCTAACTACCGGTTAACCGGTTAATCGGTCGAACGATTATTCGGTTAACCGGTTAGGCATAATTGTTCAATTTGACAACACTACTTAATATGAAGATTTTGTTTGAGAAATGAAATACACGTAATTGTAAATACTAAGATTGGTGAGATCAAAGAGTATCATAGAAAATAAGTGAATTTTTACAGATCTGAGCTAGGACTTAAGGGTTCAGAGCTAAAAGGGGCTAAAACGGACTTCTCTTTTTTTTTCATGAAATTTTTATTTTTCATCTTATTTTCATTTTGATTTTTTCATTGTTTTCCTTATGAACTTCTGCACTGATAGAGTCTCGAAGGATTTAACGTAGCTTGTACCGTTTCCGAGCTATTTGGGGCGAAAGTGGTGCTCAATCCCAAAAAACAAACTTTTTTATTTCTCGTCCAATTTCAAAGGTTTTTTTTTTCTTTAGAGTCCTTATGAAATTTCCAACAGAGAATTTTAGCTAGGACTTGCAGTTTTTCCAACCTATTAAGGGCCAAAGTGGTGCTTTTTAGTACTAATGAAATTTCTGTGTCCAGCAAATTACTGTGTCAAACATATTATTGTGTCCACTTTAGAAGTGTGTCAACACTTGTCGATCATTGCGGTCATATCATGGTGCACTCGGCCAAGCTCTTTATTCTTGTATGTCGTTCATGAATTCAAAAATGCTTCATCCAATTGAACTGAAATTTTAAAATTAGGCTGGAATTGGTAATGTCTGGTTACCTTTTTTTTTCCAATTTTGCGATGTGTCCAGAGTTATGGGACTTTGATTTTTAAAAAAATGCCATATTTCTTGAATGTCGTACAGTAACTCAAAAATGCTTCATCTGATTAATCCGAAAATTTTAAAGAGAAAAGATTCCTGCATGGGATGATATAGTTTTTTGACAGAGAGTTTTATTCCAAAGTACAGAAATTTTGCTCTAAAAGTTGGGTAATTTTTGTTTTTATAGAAATCTACCGCAGAATTTTTCACTTCATGACGCAATTTCACGCCTACCAATCTCTCTCATTCACCACCAAATGTGATGCAAAGAAATTAATGAGAGAGACATCCGGAGCTGAATGAGAGAGATACATTTTAGATCAATTAGAGGTAAGTGTGTAAATTAAAACCTCTTACTCAAATTGTTTTAAAAATCAGAGAATGCTATTCTGTGGCAAATTCATTTCTCTATACTATCACGTGAAATGACTGTTTCAAGTTTCAGTTATACATCAAAACCTGAAATCGTCTTTCTGGAGACCTTAATTATCATGTTTACCTGAATCAGTCGACAATGCAAAAGCAATGCGGTGTCTGCCTTTTTGATTTTTCTCTATTTTCGGTATAACTTTACCATTTGCATCTCAATTTGTAAAAATAGAGGAAGAATACCTGGAGTGTTTTTTATAATATGGTTTTATTTTTCCAATGGTGTATATGATCAGTATTTTCAAATTTGCTCATTGATAAAGGTAACTTTTGCATGAATGGTGACTTGGCTTAGAACGGCATAGGCATGAATAAAAAACGGTCATAATACAAGACACAAATTCACTGTGGTCACCTCAAGTTTTTCAACAGGGTATCAAGCTCTGAATGACCCCGACAAGATTTAAAAAAAATATATATCGAACAGTATAACACATTAGTTTGTCACAACATCAACAAACATACAAAATAGAACTACTAAATGTACCCATGGCCAATATTTTCCTGCCTTTGAACTGGTGCATATGCATGCGAGGGGTTAGACAGATGTGGCCTTTGGAAAAATAAATCCATACTATAAAAATTCGTTAAGGTTCCATGGAATCAGTGATAACATGTAACTCTTAATTTGTTGATCTTCAAAAACTGTCCTGAAGAAAAATGTTCCCCACCTCATAATACTTAATAAGAGTCTCTGATGACGGAAAGATTTACAACAGACTGTACCAGAATGTAAATTGACAAAAAATAAGTCTTATTATCAATCAATTTTGGAAAAATCTATATTGTTGTTAAATTTTGATAAAAACACTGTACTTTTATCACTAAAAGCTTTGGTACTAGTTTCAGTTAGTTTCATGAAGGTTTGATATAAATATTGATAATTAAAAACTTTAACAATACACTACCCTTTAATGTGAAATGCAAAAAAAAAAAATTAAAAAAAAAACAAACCTAAGTCCATTTATCAGTACATTGTGGAAAAATAGATAAATATTTTTAGGTACAATTTCTTGATCATAAAGGTGCCTCGATCCAATTTAGAAGGAATTCCAAAGAGACATGCCGATAAAGTAAACGATGTTTAAAGAACTTTAACTACAGACTGAACCTAAATGTAAAGTGCAAAAAACTTATTCCAATTACCAGTGAAATTCAGAAAGAAAATCTTTTTTTTTTTCTCAAAATTTAGTTTTGAAACATGCTATATCTCTTGATCATGAAGAAGCTGCTATCCAAGTTTCAAATGATTTGATTAAGATTTGATGAAGTCATTGATGTTTGAATTTTTTTTTAACCATAGCGTGTACAAAATATGATGTGCAATATACTGTCCATTTGCCAATAAAATTCAGAAAAAATAATAAAACTTTTTTTTCTCTCAAAATATTGTTATAGATAGTGCCTCCTCAACATAAAGTCACTGTCTAAATTTCAAATGATTTCATAATGATTTGATTAAGTTATTAATGTTTAAAGGAATTTAAACACAGGGTGTACCAGATGTTGATCATCACAACGCCGACGACGACGACGAAATTAAGGAGCGCTACGTCTCGCCTTCATGACTTTTGTTGCAGGCGGGACGGACAAAAATTGCTCTTGGTAATCTTCCTCTATTTTGATAAATTACATGAAAATGGTAACTTTATTATCAGAAAATAGAGAAAATCAAAAAGGCAGACATCGCATTGCTTTCGCAATGTCGACTGAACCAGGTAAACATGATAATTAAGGTCCCCAGAAAGACAATTTCAGGTTTTGATGAATAACTGAAACTTGAAACAGTCATTTCACATGATAATTGTCGAACACTTTGATATAAGCATAAAGAAATTTGTTGTCCTCTCATGCACCACCACTTTTCTCCTGCATCACCACTAGTTCTCATGCATCACCACTAACTTCAAAGAATGATTGAGAGAAAACGGATAGAGTCTGACACTTGATATGACATGGTAGTGATACCTTGCTGGTAAACTTTCTACAACAGTGAAATTGGTAAGATAAGATTAGATTAACATTGATTTCTGGACAATTGTTTGACTTTTTTTCTTGTATTTCCATTGACATGTTTGTAGGAGAAAACGTCTTACGTTGTCAGTTTTGTGTTTACATGCAAGCAATGAATACCAACGTATAGAGAAATGAATTTGCCACAGAATAGCATTCTCTGATTTTTAAAACAAATTGAATAAGGGGTCTTAATTTACGTACTTACCTCTAATTGATCTAAAATTTATCTCTCTCATTCAGCACCGGGTGTCTCTCTCATTAATTTCTTTGCATCACATTTGGTGGTGAATGAGAGAGATTGGTAGGCGTGAATTTGGGAACACTCTATTTTTCCCAAAAATATTTCATACTTTAAAATTATATGACTGAAAAGAGGAAACTTCGAGGCATCCTATGATATATTTTTCTTTAAATTTAGTTGAATATTTAGTTCAAAAATATATAATGAAAAGTTCAGTTTTTGAACCCCAAAAATTTGATGTAAATTTCCGTTAGTGGGGTCACGTCAGTAAAACTAAAATCACACTGTAAATATTCTCACCTGCATAAATTTTATATGGTTACAAAGCCAATATTAAGAGCTTTATCCAGGTTAAATTTCATAATAGTAGTGTGGAATTTAACAGGTAAACTAACCAGTTAAAGTTACGCAATTTTCTTGATTTCTAGTATTCCGCCGCTCGTTAATCATCGATAACTTCAATTGTTTATTGGAAGGTTTCTTGACATTTTTACGACCTCTTTTCACAAGAAAACTACCCCTCATGCCTTTATTATTTTTCTAAAATTAGGATTTTATTGTTATGCGAAAGAAAATTTAATCTTGCAAATCAGTAATAAATCAGCTTCCCTGCATAATTTTTAGAATAATTTTATGATGAGTAAATCAAAAGTTATAGGTGAAAGTTTGAGACACGACGTAGAAAATTTACTGTTGTATCATAGAAATACTGAGAGATTCAAATCCCAATCGTTTTATATTGATCCCAGTTAAAATCAAATACTTAAAATATGCAGAATCCACATAGAGCCACAGATTAAAATGTCTTTAACAATTTTAAATAAAATGTAAAACAGTCAATAAATTTTAAACATGACTTAAAATGAAAACAAATTCATGCAATGAGAGAAATAGAAGGAAACATAATGAATATAGAATCAATATAAACATGCTCATATCAAATAAGAAATATAAATTACTTAAAATAATTATCAGCCATCATTGAACTTACGTACTATGGGGTTCATGGAAGTAGGAAATTTAATTTCAATGTTACAATAGACATATAATTTACATTTAAATATATTAAGTTCAAATCTGTATTTTGCCTTAAACGCATGAAACTACTTACAAGATTTACAGATCCAATACGTTTGTTTGGGCACACATTTCAGATGGACACATTTGCAGATGGTGCCACTCTAGACAGCAATCACATGCCAGAGTTTCCTTAACACCAAGTTTTTGTTTACAAGCAAAACAATCCCATTCATGATGCTCCTTATTCTGAATCATCAATTCTTTTAACAATAACCAGCCATCGTCAGTTAAGATGTTTGCGTATTCTTAGTGTGTTTGGCATTTTCATCTAAAATTTTGTAGGATACATGTCCATATAGTCACTAAACATCAGGCTAGTCTATCAATTGAATGATTTTATATTTCGACATAATGATTTTTTTGGGTCAAAGTCAATGCACCATTCACGGGATTTATTCCAAGACCGAAATTTGGAAATTCGTATACGTTTCATCTATATGGCAGTTCGTACTAGGAGCCCTGGGACTCGCCGTACGAATTGTTCGTACGGAGAGCCACTTGCATGAAAAAATTGACATGAATTCGAGTAATCAGTAAATCTGAACATAGATAATAAATCTATGATCTGAAGTTTTTTTTTATGATTTTACTGTTTCTTGTAACATCAACGAGAACTTACAATCTCCACGTAGGACATACCAAGTACGCTTTTGCTGTGTTTTTTTTACAATAATTGTGCAGTATAATTTAATAAAAAAAAAAATGAAAACTAAAATAAGACAACAAAAACTTTTAAAATGTCTGACCTGTAACGTATCCTTTCTGGGGGTGTTGTTGTTCTGTAAATTCCTCCACTGGCTGGAGAAACACTGCATAAAATTTGGCAACTATCTATTAAAATCTAAAACTGAGAATGTAGGGCAAGCAGGATGATCCCTACTAGAGTCTCATTTAATACCAAAATGTCTATAGTTCACAGAATATGATCATCTTAGTTCACTTAAAATGGATGTTCAGTATTTTGCTACGGGTAACGTGAAGTGCATAGCAAAGTCCTCTACTGATTTCTTCAGGGGTGTTAATTACGGTGTCCTTTAGGAGTCATTATATGTAACACGCTTGTTGTTTAAATGCGTATGAATTTTTGACATTTCAATTTTCATTTTTGCGTCCGATGACCCTAAAAATCCATAAATGTAATGTACACTTCATTAGATTTAAACAAATATATTGCGAGCCTTCTTTTGAACTGCATGATTTTGAATTTTGTTTCTCTTACCCCTTTTGGGTCAATTCCAAGGATTCTGAAACGGGGATTACATATGAAGAAAGCCTTCTCATTTTCCTAGTAATTTTTAGCAATACCATTTTTTTAGAACACGACAAAAGTCTTAACTGGTTTATTTTTCAGATCTCAAAAATATATTTTCTTTTAAATTTTACATGTTACTATCCATTGAAAATGGACAGTCATATAGGATACTTAAAAATACTTTGTCGTCGCCGTTGTCTGGACAAATTAGTTTTTTTTTTCAAGAATCTGAATGACACCCCCCCCCCCCCTCCTCCTTCTTTCCGGCACTTTTAATCTTAAAAAAAGATAAATGAAAATATAACAACAGCAAATAAGCAAATAAATAAAATAAATAAAAATAAAACGAAAAAACAAAATCTAAGCAAAATACAACAAAAAACAAACACACAGTGCCCAGTCCCCTTTCTTTGCTTTCAAAGTAAGTAAGTC